>NW_007247984.1:4690-6512 GCF_000164805.1 Carlito syrichta | reverse complement strand
CTAGATAGCCAGGTGTCTAGCCAGCTGAGTTAACTAGCTAGCTACCTATGTATCCCGCTGTTTTCCCATCTGAATCAGCTACCAAACTACCTACCTAACCAGCTTGTTAGCCAGTTAACTTAACTAGCTGTCGTAACTACCTGCCTTGCTTTCTAGCAAGTTGAATAAACTAGCTTGCTACATACCTAGCCAGCTGGCTATCCAGCTGAATTAACTAGGTGAGTTATCTAGCTAGCCATCTGTCTAGCCAGCTGATGTAACTAGCAAGCTAGCTATGTAGCCAGCTGGCTAGTCAGCTGACTATACAAGGTAACTTAAATAACTAGCCAGCTTACTAGACAGCTGACATAACTAGCTAGCTACCTAGCTAGCAAGCTGGCTAACTAGCTGACTTAACGAACTGGCTTAATTAGGTAGCCAGCTGACATATCAAGCTGACTTAGCTTCCTAGCTTCCTAGCTTGCCAGCTGATTTAACAAGCTGAAATAACTAGTGAGCATGCTGGCTGCAAATCTGACATAAATAGCTTTTTAACTAGCTATCCAGCTGGCTATACAACTGAATTGACATGCTGACTTCACTAGCTAACCAGCTGGCTTGCCAGCTGACTAAAGTAGCTGACTTAACTAGCTGGCCAGCTGTCTAGCCACCTGACTTATTTGCCTAGCTACCTAGCTAGTCAACAACCTAGTCAGCTGATGTAATTAGCTGACTTAATGATGTAGTCATCTGGCCAACCAGCAGACTTAATTACCTATCTAGCTAGCTAGACAGCTGGATAGCCAGTTGACTTAACTAACTGACATAACTAGATAGCATAAAGGCTAGAAAAGCTGACTTAAGTAGCTAACTACCTACATATCCTGCTGACTTGCCAGCTGTGTAAACTACTTAATTACCTAGCTAACCTGCTGGCCAGTGAACTGACTTAACTAGGTGAGTTAACTACCTAGCCAGCTGGGTGCCAGCTGACTTAACCAAATAGCTACCCTGATAGGCAGCTGGCTAACCAGCTGACTTAACTAACTGTCTTAACTAACTAGCCAGCTGACTTAACTAGCTGACTTAACTAGCTAGCTACCAAGTTAGCCAGCTGACTTAACTAGATGTCTTAAGTAACTAGCTACCTAGCTAGAAAACTGGATGCTCAGCTGACTTAACTAGCTGACTTAACCTGCTAGCCAGCTGGTTAGCCAGCTGATATTACCAGCTGACTTAACTACCTAGCTAGCTGGTTGACCAGCTAAACTAACTCGCTGATTTAATCAGCTAGAGAGCTTACTAGCCAGCTGACTCAATTAGCTAGCTACCTAGCTAGCCAGCTGGAAAGAGAGCTTAATTAATTAGCTGATGTAACTAGCTAGACAGTTGGCTAGCCAGCTGAATTAACTAGCTTGCTACCTAGCTATCCAGCTGGATAGCCAGCTAACTTAACTAGTTGACTTAACCAGTTAGCCAGCTGGCACAATGAGCAGACATAACTAGTTATCCAGCTGGCTACCCAGCTGACTTAACTAGTTAGCTACTTAGCTAGCCAGCTGGGAAGCCAGAAGAATTAACTAGCTGACAAATAACTAGCCAGCTGGCTAGCCAGCTGAATTAACTAGCTTGGTACCTAGCTATCCAGCTGGTTAGTCAGCTGACTTAACTAGTTGACTTAACCAGCTAGCCAGCTGGCACAACTAGCAGAAAAAACTAGTTAGCCACCTGGCTACCCAGCTAACTTTCCTAGCTCTCTACCTAGCTAGCTAGCAGACTAGTCAGCAGACTTAAGTAAGTGACAAAATTAGCTAGCCAGCTGGCTACCAAACTGACTTTACAA
>NW_007247984.1:0-3933 GCF_000164805.1 Carlito syrichta | reverse complement strand
CTTAATGAGCTGATGTAAGTAGCTAGCTGGCTGGTTTCTAGCTGATTTAACTAGCTGACATAACCAACTAGTCAGCTGTCTAGCCAGTTGACTTAACTAGCTGGCTACCTATCTGTCAAGCTTGCTGGACAACTGACTTACCAAGCTGACTTAAGCTAGCAAGCTGGCTTGCCAGCTCACTTAAACAGCTAGCTACCTACCTAACCAGCAGGTTAGCCAGCTGACTTAACTAGCTGACTTGAACAGCTAGCATGCTGGCTTGCGAGCTCACTTAACTAGCTAGCTACCTACCTTGCCAGTTTGCTAGCCAGCTCTCTTAAGTAACTGAATTAACCAGCTAGCCAGCTGGCTAGCCAACTGACTTAACTACCTCACTACCTACCTAACCAGTTGGCTAGTCAGCTGACTTAATTAGCTGAATTAACTAGGTAGCTACTAGTTAGACAGCTGACTTAAATAGTTAGCTTACTAGCTTGCTACCTCGCTAGTCAGCTGATGTAAACAGTTAGCTAACTAACTAGCTACCAAGCTAACAAGCTCACATAAATTCTTAGCTGCTAGCTAGCTAGACTTAACATGCTAGCTAACTAGTTAGATTACTCATTGTCTAAAGTGCTAGCTTGCTGACTTAGTCATTCGACTTAACTCGTTAGCTAACAAGCTTCCTATGTGGCTTAAGCAGCTGACTTAACTCGTTAGCTAACTACCTAACTAGCTAACTCATCCAGCTGATTCAACTTGTTTGCTAACTAGCTAGCTAGATGACTCAATCAGCTGACTTAACCAGTTAGTTAATTAGTTAAATACCTGACTCAACCGGCTGACTTAACCCATTAGTTAATTGGCTAGCTAGCTGTCTTAACCAGCTGACTTTATTAGAAAGCTAACTTAACTAGCTGTATTAGGTAGGTGACTTAACTACTTAGGTAGCTGACTTAACTGGCTGACTTAACTAGTTAGCTAGTTTAATTAACTACCCAAATTAAATAGTTAGCTAACTATATAACTAGCTGAATAACTAGCTGACTTAACTAATTAGCTAACTAGTTAGTTAACAGACTTAAATACCTGACTTATATAGTTAGCTAAGTAAAGAGTTAGCTGACTTAACTAGCTGACTTTGCTAGCTAGCTGGTTAGCCATTTGACTTAGCTAGCTGACTTAACAAGTTGGCTAGTGAGATAGCTACCTGACTTAAGAGTTGGTTAATGAGTTAGCTACCTGTTTTAACTAGTTGGTATAGTATTTAACTAACTGACTTAAATAGTTGTTTAACGAGTTAGCTAGGTGACTTAACTTGTTGGCTGACGAGTTGGCCCACTAGTCAGCTGTGTTAACTATTTGGATGAATGGTGTGCTGTGCTAACTAGTCAGCCGACTAGTAGGCCGATTAGTTAGCTGGCCTAACTTGTTGGTGACTAGTTAGCTCAGCTAGCATGTCAGCTGACAAGCTGGCCAAGTAGTCGGCCGATTGTTTAGCTGACTTTACTAGTTGGCCGGTTAGGCAGACGAATGGTTAGCTGACAATTAGTTGGCCAGCAAGTGAGCCAAGAGGTGAGCTAACTCTAATTGTCCGACGAGTGAGACGACAAGTCAGCTGATTTAACTAGTCAACCGCTGAGTGAGCCAACTGGTCAACTGACTTAGTTAGTCAGCAGGCGAGTGACCTGACTGTTCCACTGACTTTAGTCAGCTGGCGAGTGACCCGACTGGTCAGAGGACTTTACCAGTAGGCTGGCAAATGAGCCTATCTGTGTGCCAACTTAACTTGTCAGCAGGTGAGTAATGTGACTGGTGAGCTGCCTTAACTAGTTAGGTGACGAATGAGCAGACTGGTGAGCTGACTAAACTAGTCGGCTTGTGAGCAAGCCGATTGTCTAGCTAACCTGTTGGCCTGAGAGCAAGCCGACAAGCTAGTTGACCTGTTGGCTGGCAAGCAAGCCGACTAGTTTGCTGACCGGTTGACAGGCGAGGGAGCTGATTAATAAGCTGACCTGATGGAAAGCGAGAGAGCCCACTAGTTAGATGATCAGCTAGCTGAGTTGATAGCCGACTAGTTAGCTAAATAACTAGCTGATTTGCTTGCTGACTTAACTAGCTAGATGACTAGCTAGCTGGCAATCTAGCTGACATAACTAGATAGCAACAGGCTATCGAGCTGTCTAGCTAGCTGACTTAAGTAGCTAGCTAACTGGCTAGTTAGCTGTCTAGCTGACTTAACTATCTAGTTAACTAGCTAGCTAGTTGACTAGCAAGCTGTATAGCTAGCTGATTTAACTACCTAGTTGAATAGTTAGCTGAGTTGACAGCTGATTTAATTAGCTAGTTGGATAGCTAGCTGACTTTACTAGCTGACTAGTAAGTTGGCTGGATAGCTGGCTAGTCTGCTGACTTAAGTAGCTAGCTGCATGTTTGGCTAGACTGCTAGCCATCTGGCTTAACTAGCTAGCCACCTGGCTGGCTAACTGGCTAGGGAGCCAGCTAGCAAGCTATTGGGCAGGCCAGGTTGCTAGCCAGCCGGCTTAATTAGGCAACCTGCTGGCTAGACAATCAGATAGCCAGCCATGTAACTAGTCAGCCACCCTGATGGTCAGCTAGCTAGCCAGCCGTCTTAACAAACTTGCCACATACCTGACAAGCCTGATAACCAGCTGGCTTAACTTGCCTGCCACTTAGCTAACCAGTCGGCTAACTAACTGACTTAACTAGCTGACTTAACTAGATAGCCATCCAGCTAGTGAGTCTGCTTAACTAGCTAGACAACTCGCTAGCAAACCGTCTAACCAGTTCACTTAACTCACTGACTTAACTAGGTGGCCATTCGGCCTCCCAGCTGACTTAATTAGCTACCTACCTGCCTAGCCAGTGGCTAGCCAACAGACTTAACGAGCTGACTTAATCAGGTAGTCAGCTGGCTAGTCAGCTGACTAAACTAGAGAATGACCTAGCTAGCCAGTTGGCTAGCCAAATGAATTAATTAGCTGACTTAACCAACTAGCCAGCTGGTTAGCCAGCAGACTCAACTACCTGACTTAACTAGTTAGCCAGCTGTCTAGCCAGGAGACATAACTAGCTGACAACACTAGCTAGCCTGGTGGCTAGCCAGCTAACTTAACTAGCTAGCTACCTAGCTAGCCAGTTGGGAAGCCAGATGAATTAACTAACTGACATAAATAGCTAGCCAGGTTGCTAGCCAACTGTCTTAACTAGTTCACTACCTAGATAGCCAGCTTGCAAGCCAGCTGATTAACTAGCTGAATTAAATAGCTAGTAAGCTGGCTGGACAGCTGACATAACTAGCTAGCTACCTAGCTAGCCAGCCGTCTAGCCAGCTGACTTAAATAGGGTAATTAACTAGCTAGCCAGCTGTCTATTTAGCTGGCTAGCTGACTTAATGATCTAGCTGAGAAGCTAGCTGAAGACCTAGCTGGCTTAATTAGCTAGTTGGCTAGCAAGCTGACTAGCTAGCCACCTACCTGACAGGCTAGCCACCTACCAGACCAGTCTGCTAACCAGCCATCTTAACTTGCAAGCCTCCTAACTATCCAGCTGGCTAACCAGCTGACTTAACTAGCTGACTTAACTTGATAGACATCCGGCTAGCCGGCTGGCTTATCTAGCTATCCACCTAGCTAGCCAGCAGGCTAGCCAGCTAACTTCACACACTGAGTTAACAAGTTATCTACTTAGCTCATCAATTCGCTAGCCACTTGAACTAACTAGCTGACTTAAACTGCTTGCCCGCTGGCTAGTCAGCTCACTCAACTAGCTGACTTAACTAGTTAGCCAGCTGGGTAGCCAGCTGACTTAACTAATAGACATTACTAGCTAGACATGTGGTTAGCCTGCTGACTGAACTAGCTAAATACTTACGTATTACTCTGGCTTGCCAGCTGATTAACTACCTAATTTCCTAGCTAACCAACTGGGTAG
>NW_007247983.1:1964-4179 GCF_000164805.1 Carlito syrichta | reverse complement strand
GGAATTAATGGAATGGAGAGGAATGTAATGGTATGGAGTGGAGTGAAATGAAATGGAGTGGAGTGAAATGAATTTGAATCTAATGGAGAGGAACGGAAGGTAATGGAATGTAGTGGAATGGAATGGAATAGAGTGAAATGAAATGCAATGGAGAGGAATGGAATGGAATGGAGAGGACTGGGATGGATGGGAGTGGAATGGAGAGGTATACACCGCAGTTGAATGGAATTGAATGGAATGGACAGAATGGTGATGAATGGAATGGAAGGCAGTGGAATAAAGTGGAGTGGAGTGGAATGGAATGAATGGGGTGGAATGGAATGAAAAGAAGAGGAATGGAATGGAATGGAGTGGAATGGCATAGACTGGAAAGGAATGGAGAGGAATGGAATAGAGATGTATGGAATGGAATGGAATTGAGAGTTATGGAATGGAATGGAGAGTAATGGAATGGAATGAAAAGGAATGGAGTAGAATGGAATGGAGTGGAAAGGAAAGGAGTAGAGTGTAACAAAAGGAATGGAATGGAATGAAATGGAAAGGATTGGACACAATGGAGAGGAATGGAATGGAATGGAATGGAGATGAATGGAACGTAACGGAATGGAATGGAGAGGAATGGATGGAATGGAGAACAATGGAATGGGAAGGAGAGGAATGGAATAGAATGGAATGGAGAGGAATGGATGGAATGGAGAACAATGGAATGGGAAGGGGAGGAATGGAATCAAATGGAGCGGAATTGAATTGAATGGAATGGAAAGGAGAGGAATGGAGAAAGAAGGAATGTCATTGAATGAAGACGAGTGGAATGAAATGGAATGGAAATAAGAGGATTATAATGCAATGAAGAGGAATGGAATGGAATGGAGAGTAACGGATTAGAATGGAATGGACAAGATTTAATGAAGGGAATGGAGAAGAATGGATTATAATTGAAGGGAATTGAATGGAATGGAATGGACAGGAATGGATATGAATGGAACCGAGTGAATGGAATGGAGAGGAATGTAATGGTATGGAGTGGATTGAAAAGAAATGCAGTGGAATGAATTGGATTGGAATCTAATGGAGAGGAACGGAAAGTAATGGAATGGAATGGAATTGACAGGAATGGAATGGAGAGGAATGAAATGGAGAGGAAAGGAATGGAATGGAGAGGAATGGAATGATGTGGAGAGGAATGGAATGCAATGGAATGGAATGGAGAGGAATGGATTGGAGTAGAATTTAGAGGAATGAAACAGAATGGAAAAGAATGGATTGGAGTGGAATGGAGAGGAATTGAATGGACTTGGGTGGAATAGAATGCAACGGAGTGGCATGGAATGGAATGGAATGGTGAGGAATTTAATGGAAGGCAGTGTAGTGGAATGTAATGCGATGGACTGGAATGGAATGGAATGGAGAGGAATGGAAAGGAAAGGAAAGGAATACAATGGAATGGAAGGCAGGCAATGAAATGAAATGTAATGGAAAGGGATGGAGACAAATGGAATGGACTGGAAAGGAGAGGAATGGAATGGAATTTAATGGAATAGAATGTAGAGGAAAGGAAGAAAATGGAGAGGAATGGAATGGAGAGAAATGGAATGGAATGGAGTGGAATTGAAGGGAGAGAAATGAAATAGGGATTGATGGAATGGAATGAAATGGAATGGAATAAAGAGCAATTCAATGGACTGAAAAGGATAATAATGGTATGGAAGGGAGAGGAATGGAATGTAGAGAATTGAAATGGAATGGAAAGGCATGAGGTGGAATAGAATGGTATGGAATGGAATAGATTGGAGAGGAATGGAATGGAATGGAAAGGAATGGTTTGGAAAGGAGAGGAATGGAATGGAATGAAATGCCGAGGAATGGAATGGAATGGAATGGAATGGAGACGAATGAAATAGAATGGAAGGGCATGGAATAGCATGGAATGGAATGGAGGGAGAGTAACGGAATGAAATGAGTAGGAATTAAATGGAATGGAATGGAAAGGAATCGAATGAAGAGAAATTGCCAAGAATGGAGAGGAATGGAATTGAATGGAATGGAATAGAGAGGAAATGAATGGAGAAGAAAGGAATGGAATGGAATGTTTTGGAATGGAATGGAGAGGTATGGAATGGACAGAAATGGAATGAAATGGAATGGAATGGAGAGGAAATGAATGGAATTGAATGGAGACAAATGGTATGGAAATGATGGGAATGGATTGGATAAG
>NW_007247983.1:0-1043 GCF_000164805.1 Carlito syrichta | reverse complement strand
GTAATGGAGATGAATCGAATTGAGTGGAACAGAAAGGAGAGGAAGGAAAAGGAATGAAATAGAGACGACTGGAATGGAGAGAAATTGAGTGGAATGGAAGGAGAGGAATGGAATGTTTAGTAATGGAATGGAATGGAAAGAAATCGAATGGGAGAAATGGAGGGGAGTGGAATGGACACGAAAGCAATAAAGTGGAGAGATGTGGAAATGAATAGAATGGGATAGAACGCAGTGGAATGAAATGGAATGGAATGAATAGAGAACAATGGAATGGAATGGAGAGGAATGGATGGAATGGAGAATAATGGAATGGGAAGGAGAGGAATGGAATTGAATGGAGAGGACTGGAATTGAATGGAATGGAAAGGAATGGAAAGGAGGAAGATGGAATGTCATTGAATGAAGACGAATGGAATGGAATGGATTGGAAATGAGAGGAATGTAATACAAAGGAGAGGAATGGAATGGAATGGAGAGTAATGGATTTGTATGGAATGGAGAGGATTGAATGCATGGGATTGGAGAAGAATGGATTATAATTGAAGGGAATAGAATGGAATGGAATGCCCAGGAATGGATATGAATGGAACGGAGAGAATGAATGAAATGGAGAGGAATGTAATGGTATGGAGTGGATTGAAATGAAATGCAGTGGAGTGAAATGAATTGGAATCTAATGGAGAGGAACGAAATGGAAAGGAATGGATTTAATTGGAAAAGAATGGAATGGAATGGATTGCAATGGAGTGCAGAAGAATGGAATAGAATCGTGAGAAGTGAAATGGAATGGAAATAAATGGTATCAAGGGAATGGAACGGATGGAATGGAGAGGAATGGAGTGGAATTGATTAAAATGGAGGCGAATTAAGAGGATTGGAATGGAATGTAAAAGAGTGGAATGGAGAAGAATTAAATGGAATGGAGAGGAATGCAAAGAAATGGAATGGAGAGGAATGGAATAGAATGGAAAAGAATGAAATGGAGTGGAAGGGAGAGGAATGGAATGAAGAGGAATGGAATGGAATATAATGCAGTGGAATGA
>NW_007247982.1:0-9324 GCF_000164805.1 Carlito syrichta | reverse complement strand
ATGCATGAACTGAACCTAATCAGGAGGAAACATGACAAAGAGCCTACATCCTACTTAATTAAAACTGTATGTTTTAAAACTGTCAAGGATACAAAAGACAGGAGAAGAATGAGGAATTTTCCAGACTGAATGAGTCCAAAGAGATATGAAAATTAAACACAAAATATACTCCTTCATAGGATCTTGGACCAGAAAGGAAAAAGGCCTACTGTGAAGTTCACAATGTTGCTATTATGAATTGAATAGTATTATACTAATGCTTGTATTCTGATTTAGAGTGTCATATTCTGGTTATTTAAAAGAACATCTTTGGGGGGGGGAAGTACACTGAAGTCCTCAGAGATAATGGGACATGATGTCTATAGCTTGCTCTCATAAGTCCAAGGAATAGACTAAAGATCACACACACACACACACACACACACACACAATGGAGCAAGTACAGTAAAATGGTGACAGCTGGGGAACCTGGGAATACAGGAGTTCTTTGTTCCATTTGGGAACTTTTGAAATCACTTCTAAATAATTATTTCAGAAAATTAATCCATTGAGAACATATACATTATTATAACTTAGGCAATCTAACTGAAAAGAAGGATACCAATATAAAATGAATCTCATTTCATATATATATGTATATATATGTATATATATATACATATATATATGAAAAGTTAGCAAAATAATTGGCCCAAATCCTTTCTCTCTCTCTCTTCTTTTATTCAAGAAACCTGTGTCTTGCTCTGTCCCCCAGGCTGGAGTACAGTGGTGTAAAGATAGTTCACTGTAGCCTCAAACTCCTGACCTCAAGCGATCCTCCCACCTCGGCATCCCAGGTAGTTGGGGCTACAGCATGCACTATCAAGTCTGACTCCATTAAAAAAATTTTCTTTTTATTTGTAGAGATAGAAGTCTTGCTATGTCACCCAGGCTTGTCTTGAACTCATGGCCTCAAGCAATTGGCCTGCCTTAGCCTCTCGAAGTGCTGAGATTACAGGCATGAATTACCATGCCCAAATCTGCTCTAACTGACAAATGCTTCGCTTTTTGTGAAAGTCACTGTATTTTCAGTCTATCAATCAGATTTTCTTTTTTGAGGAGTTTGAATGAAAACAGAAAGTAATTTGGTTAATGACATAAGAAGCCACAAAAGTGGGAACGGGTTATCATGGAGTCCCTGTGAAATCTATTCTATGAATTCTGGGAGTCTCCCTCATCAATAGGATTCAGAGCTTTGCAAGGACAGTGATTGCGCCTTGTGTTACTGCTGCATCCCTCATTGACTGCTACTGTTGCTCCCAATATTAGTATTGACATGCTGAAGTTTCCCTCAGTTGTATGGTGCTTCTGTAAACAGCATGCCACCAATAGTCAAATACCAACGGGGGTCATTCCTTATAGAAAATTCTTTAATAAATGTTCAAAGAGATGTACAAAATATTCATTCAACAATAGGTGAATGGGTAAGTAAAATACCATAAACATAAACCAGGATTACTATATAGCACTGAAAACAAATAAGTTTGACCCGTGTCAAAGGATGCCTCAGAAAAGCAGGTTACACAAGGATATAATATGAACCATTTGTGTAGATGTTAAAAACAATGATAAAACAATATTGTGGCTGGGCTCGGTGGCTCAGCCTGTTATCCCACCACTTTGACAGGCCAAGGTGAGAGGATTGCCTGAGCCCTCGGGTTCAAGACCAGCCCAGGCAACTTCACAAGACCTCATCTCCATGATAAAAAAAAAAATAGCTGTGCCTGGTAGCACGCGCCTGTAGTTCCGGTTATTTAGAAGGCTGAGGCAGAAGGATCACCAGAGCCTAGAAGTTGACGCTGGGGTGGCCATGAGTGTGCCGCTGCACTTCAGCCTAAGTGATACAGTGAGATTCCAACTAAAAATATATATATATATTGTATTTAATTCATAAGTACAATATCTTAATATGCAAAAGTATAAGAAATAGGCTAGAGCAGAGGCACTGAATCCATTAAGAGTGGTTGATTAGACTGGTATAGCAGATTCAGACTAGAAATGAAGAACCAAGTGAATTTTATTTTATCTGTAATGTTTTCTTTTCTTTACTCAAAAAAAGGGGAAAAAACCTAAAGTGGCAAAAATGTTAGCAATATTTTATTCTGGGTGGTGGGTACAAGATGCTTGCTATGTAATTATGTTGATACAGAGGGGCTTACTCATAATAACAACCTACTAAATCATTTCCAGGATAAATAATCTAACACAAAACAATGACACAGGCAAAGGGTCTAAAGTTAGTCCTGACTATAGTTAGAAAGTGTGAACTGACGTGAGCTAGCAGAAACCTCACATTGAGGAGAATTCAGTCCCTGCAGAATAGGATGTGAGACACTTATGAGAAGGTACTTGAATTAAATGCTTTGGAACTCTAAAAACTGTTGTTGATTTTTTTCAAAGTAATTCATAAAATTAAAATGAAGAATTCCTCATCCATCACTTTTCTCTGAAAAATAATTGGATAAATGTTTAATTGGCATTCTTCAGTCTCCTCTATGGCAATCCAATTTTTGAAAATTGTATGGCAAATATAACAAAAACCCGTTGGGTTTCAGTTTTAAAATGCTAATTTAGACATTCTAGTGCAAGAGGTATGATGGGTACCTACTTAATGTTATCATCCATGTAAACTACCATAGTAAGCTCATCAACAGGCAAGCACAGAATCAACTTGTCCACAAATACAACAAGGGCTATGTTGTCCCATCCAAAATTCATGTTGAAATTTAATTGCCATTGTAACTGTAATAAGAGGTGGGACCCTTGGGCTCTAAACTCATGGGTGGGAATAGTGTCATTATCACAGGGTAAGTTTGGCACCCTCTTGTTCTGTCTCTTTCCCTTCTATCTTCCAACATGAGATAACACAGCAATAAGGCTCCATGAAGCATTGGGACCTGGATAATAAACTTTTCAGTCTTCAGAACTGTGAGTCAATACAGGTCCATTCATTACAAGTTACCCAGCCTCAGGTATTCTTTATAGCAGCACAAAACAGACTAATACATAGCCAATTTCAAGCCATAAAAGCACACAACAAAAATAATTTTGTGCCAAATGACAACAATGATGACCCAGGCAACCAGTAAAAAAGTGAGAAAAAGTTCATAGTGAAAATGTGGATGAGAACAAACTGTTAGAAAAGATAATGAGGAAATTATAGCAAGCAGGAAGCATGGGAGCCACATACAGAGACAGAAATGAAAATAAGTAGAAGATAAGACTGGAGCCTGACACACATGAACAAGTTTGTGGGACACTATGAGATATATAGTTGGAAGCTGGAACTACAGAGTTTGGACAGAATGCTAAGCATTTGGGAAGTCTTTGATTTTTAAGTTGGGGTTTGACCTGATGATAGTAAGACAGTGGGATGACACAACCTCCCTCACTACATCACTGAGGGAAAAATCAAAGTCTGTATAGTGGACTACAAGGTCATATATATTTTGGACACCTGTCCCCTCTCTGCCTTCATTTCCGACTTTTTTCACCTTCCCTCCTTTTCACTAGCACTGGCCTCCTTCCTAAGCCTCATACATGGTGGCCACTCTCCCATCTCAGTGCCCTTTCACATGGAATTCCCTCAACCTAAGATGTTCTCCCCCTGATGCTCTTATGGCTCCCTTCCTCACCTCCTTCAGGTCTTCATTCAAAAGCCACCTTCTGAAGAATGCAAAATAGTGCAGCCACTGTGGAAGATAGTATGTTGGATCCTCAAAAAAAAAAAAAATCATAGAATTACTATATGATCCAGCAATTCTACTTCTAGGTATATGTCCTAAAGAGTTGAAAGCAGGAACTCAAATATATTTGTACACCCATGCTCATAGTAGCATTACTCTCAGTAGACAAGCAAGGAAAGCAACTCATGTGTCCATCAACAGTGAATTGATAAACAAAATGTGGCATATACATACAAAGGAATATTATTCAGTCTTTTAAAAAGGAAGGCAATTCTGATACATGTTACAACATGGATGAATGTTGAGGACAATATGCTAAGTGAAATAAAATCAATCACAAAGAGACAAATATTGTATGATTCCACTTATATTAAGTACCTAGAACATCCAAATTCATAGAGAAAGAGAGAAATATGGTGGTTACCAGGGACTGCAGGGAGGGACGAATGGTAGTTTTACTGTTTAATGGGTACAAAGTTCTAGTTTGGGATTAAAAGGTTCTGGAGGAATAGTGGTAGTGGTGGCACAACAATGTGAATGTACTTAATGCCACTGAACTATACACTCAAAAATGGTTTAAATGGTTCATTTTATGTTATTTTTTAACTCAATTAAAGAATGAGTTAAAAAGAAGTCACCTTCTTTGTGACTACTGCATTTTAAATTGCAAACTCTCTCCCAATCTGGCACTCCTTACTCTAGAATATAAGCTCTAGAGGGCAGGCTGCTGCCTACTACACTGCCTGGTATATAATAAACATTCAATAAATACTTGTTGAATGAATTATTTCTGTTATGCTAGAAGGGCTGGAGGTGAAGAAGGCTGGGAGAAAAATTAACCATTCACAGGTTATGTCTGAAACCCAAGAATAATACAGTGAGACTGGAAATGTGGAGAATCTGTTATAAGAGAGAAGAAAGTACCAACCTGAAAGACAATCCCCAAAACGGATCTAAAAGATTGGGAAGCAGATTAGAAAAGAAGTGAAACAGAAAAAATGTGTTAGGGTGGTCTCTATTTTAAGGCAAGAAGACTGGAAGCACTAATAAGAGAAAAGAGGATGGGAAGCTAGTTTTAAAAAAGATACCTGCACATGCATGTTTATCGCAGCGAGGTTCACAATAGCAAGAACCTGGAAACAGCCATGCTGCCCATCAAAAGAGGACTGGATTTAAAAAAGTGGTACATATACACAATGGAGTACTACACAGCCATAAAAAAAGAACAAAATCATGAATTTCTCAGCAACCTGGATGGAACTAGAGTCTCTAATACTGAGTGACCTCTCACAGAAACAAAGATCCGAATATCACATGTTCACACTCATATAATGGACCTTAAACATCCAATGCAATACTATGAGAAAATGACTGACCGTACTGGGAAACTATGGTGGGGGGAGGGAGATGGGATTCACAGTAGCAAATATCTGTCTGGGAACAGGGAAACACCCCATATCAACAGGGTGCCTGAATGAAACGCAACTGTATACCTAACCCTTAACTGTACCCCACAACTTCATAATAAATAAAATAAAATAAAGAGAAAACATCAATAAACAGAGAACAGATACATCAAGCTGGAGTTGGGGATCTGTGACCCATGCCAAAGGATGGCTCAAACCAAAGGAGCAATGAATTCACCAAGAGAGAAAAAAGGGCAAAGGGTGGAGTGTATGACCTGGGTGGACACACACCCAAGGGTCAGAGGTCAGGAAAAAGAGACAGAATAAAAGCACAGCATCAGGATGACATAAAACTCTGAGGAGAGGTGGAGAGGAATTAGAAAGGAACAAGTGGCACTAAGCTTGACAATATTATTGATAACCTTAGAAAAGGGTTTTAAAGGCTGGCAAATATGATGATTTTCAGGATTGTGGTGTTTATAAAACTGAAGCTCAGCCAGGCTCGGTGGGAGGCTGAGGTGAGTGGATTGCCTGAACCCGCGGGTTTGAGACCTGCCTGGGCAACTTGGCAAGACCTCATCTCTACAATAAATCAAAAATCAGCTGGACATGGTAGCATGCATCTGCAGTTCCAGCTACTTGGAAGGCTGAGGAGGAAGGATTGCTGGAGCCCAGCAGATCGAGGCTGCGGTGGCCAGGAGCGGTCACTGCACTCCAGTCTGGGTAACAGAGTGAGACTCCAACTCAAAAAAAAAGAAACTGAAGTTCACCAATTGTGGTGTTTTGTGTTGAGGTTCCCCAACCAGGGAAGAAATGGGGCAGTGAAGATACTGGCTAAAAGAATTGCCTATCAGGAAGGTCTCCAGATGCAGGTCTGGGGGGAAGTGCAAGAGGCTTGGTGCCAGAAGCCTCCCATTTAAGTGAGCTTTCCACTGCTCAACACCTAGTCATGGTGTCCATGTCACTCAGAGCAAAAACCAGAGGCCTCCCAGGGTTCTTCAAGGGCCTACACAATCAGCCCAACCCCCCCCACATACCTCACTGACCTCATCTGTTCCGGCCATCCACATGGTTCACCCTATCACAGACAAACTTGACTCCCTGCTTTCCTGGAATAGGAACTGCCTTGGTGCATCACACCTGCTTTTGGCTCCCTTGGCTCCTTCAGTCTCTGCTCAGTGGTCACCTTACCGGAGTCCTCCCCTGACCACCTGCATACAAGCTCACCGATGTGACTCCCACTCCTCTGCATGTGTGTCTGTTTATATACCTATCTTTCTTCCTTTCTTTTTTTTTCTTTTTTCCCCTCCCTCCCTCCCTTCCTAATTTATTTATTGCTGTGGTATTTACCAGTACCAGACAAATTTTATTTGTTCCTATTTTACTAGCCATGCCACAGGAAAGGTACTTTCTCAACATTTGTTGAATTTTTAAGTCCAAGTTCATTCCTTCCACTATGACCAAACAAAACTGTTTCTAATACATAACTTAGTCACCATCTTTAATCTCTGAATAGCCACTCTGTCTACCATACTTTCTTTTATCTGAGAGAGTATTCTGACAGTCTCCTTTCAGAGTAATCCTACCCAGGCTACCCATGACCCTTTTAGACTACAATTTCCAGCAGTTTACTTACACTTGAGACAGTTACGAATTATCCACCTCTGCTATCACTTCCTATGCTGGGATTAGAAATGGCGGATTGAAAAGAAGATTTTCAGAGGCAGGCTTGTTTATTTGCTTGTTGATACATAGTCTCCCTGGACTCAAGCAATCCTCTCACCTCATCCTCCTGAGTATCTAAGACTACAGGTGAGCCACAACATTCGACTAATTTTTTTTTTAAATTTTGTAGAGGCAACACACCACAATAGCCAGTTAAATTTTTTAGTTTTTTTTAGAGATGGGTTCCTGCTATGTTGCTTAGACTGGTCTCAAAGTTCTGGGCTCTAGAGATCCTCCCAGTTCAACCTCCCAAAGCACTGAAATTACAGGCATGAGCCACCACATCCAGCCAGAATACAGGTGTATTGATGATATGAATTAACAGTTCTCAACCTGAGAGACAGTATGAAAACTGCAAGCATCAGCAACAAGATCAAAAAAGAAAGCACACACACACGAGTTTGAGGATACTTAGCTTTGGGAAAAGTCTCATAGTTTAACAGTCTCACTATCTAACAGACATTGTTCAATGTTGATAATGATGATTGCAAGTTGTCAGAAAAAAAGTTAGATTGGATCTATCAAACTCCACATGTTAGCTATGAAGCTTAAAGTACTTAAAGTAAAATTTTCCTGTTATAACTTAAATGGAAGCCTCAAGCTGATCTAGAAAATTCCTACATTAAACATGTTTTCTGATCATGCCAGATTCCTTTATAATCTAGGGCTGATAAAAGAAAAAAGATGAGAAACATGTTATAACTAACCATGATTTGTATACAAATCATAATAATACCTTATATGCAGTACTTTCAGGCTTATAAAAAAATTTTTAAACATATTTCGTGAGAGTTCCACAGTAACCCTGTAAGTAGGCAGGTAAGACTCAGAATTAAACTGATGTGCCCACTACTGATTCAACACACAATTGTGGAGCTGAACTTTGTGTAGTAGTGTCTATGTACTGCTGACAGTGTGGGAATAGACAAGAACCCCCCTCTCATAAAGAGAGCCTATCCTTTTTGTCTTAAACTCAGAACACAGCTACCATTTCACTATACTTATATCCAGGATAAAGCAATCTCTACTCTAGCTCAATCTTTAGTTACTTTGCATATGGTATTTTACTATTTTACTAAGAACACCACAACTTCCAAGCCCTCTGTCAACCAAATATATTTTTATTTCTTTATTTATTTTTTGAGTTGGAGTCTCACCTCTGTCACCCAGGCTGGAATGCAGTGGTACACTCATGGCTACCCCAGTGTCACTCTGCTGGGCTCAGGCAATCCTTGCACCTCAGCCTTCCAAGTAGTTGGAACTACAGGCACACACTACCACACCTGGCTAATTTTTTTTATTTATTGTGGAGATGAGGTCTTGCCAAGTTGCCCAGGCTGTTTTAGAACCCATGGGCTCAGGCAATCCCCTTACCTCAGCCTTTCAAAGTGCTGGGATTACAGCCTTCAGCCACCACACCCCACCAAATAACTTTTTAAATGATTATACCATTATCATCATATGTGTGTCAAATGATATACATACAAGATCATTTATTGTAACAGTCTTTGCATAGCAAGATAATGGAAACAACCTACATATTTTTCAGTAGGTGATTATTATGTAAATGGAATGCTAAATAATTGGTGTAAAGAATGTGGTAGGCCTGTGTGCACAGACAGGGACAATCCCTGAGACACACAGGAAGTGACAAAAGCACAGTTCAGAAAAATTCCTTCCATGTTGACATTCACATATGTGTGCATATGTTTATAAATGAGAAGATACACATAAAAAGTGGTTGGCTTCAGGGAACAAACTGGGTGGCTCCTGGGAGATAGGGTGGGAATGGAGACTTGAAGTTTTGCTGAATACCCTTTTGTACCTACAGATTCTTTCTTTCCTTTCCTTTTTTTTTTTAAGTTGAAGTCTTGATGCCCAGGTTGGAGTACAGTAGCATTATCATGACTCACTGCAGCCTCAAGTTCCTGGGCTCAGAAGATCCTTCTGCTTCAGCATCCCAGGTAGCTGAACCTACATGCGGGCACCACCATGCCTGTCTAAGTTTTTTGCAGAGATGAAGTCTTGCTGTGTGGCCCAGGTTGGTTTAGGGACTTCTGGGTTCAAACAATTCTCCCACCTTGGCCTCTCAAAGTACTGGGATTACAGAGTTAAGCCATCATGCCCAGCCCCTATTGATGTTTTCACAGCAGATATTCATCTGTAAATAAATAGCCCGGGCACAGTGGCTCATGCCTGTAATCCTAGCACTTTGGAAGGTCAAGGCAAGAGGATTGCCTGGTCCAGGGTTTCAAGACCATCCTGGACAGCTTGGTGGAACCTCATCTCTACAACAAATCAAAAAAATTAGCTGGGTGTGGTGGCACTCACCTGTGGTTCCAGCTACTTGGAAAGTTGAAGTGGAAGGATTGCCTGAACCCAGCAAGTTGAGGCTGTGGTAACCATGAGTGGGCCACTGCACTCCAGTCTGGGCAACAGAGTGAGACCCTACTCAAATAAATAAGTAA
>NW_007247981.1:0-4467 GCF_000164805.1 Carlito syrichta | reverse complement strand
TCTTTCTTCTCTAGGTTGCGCAGGCTGCTCTCAAACTGCCCAACTCAGGCCACGTTCTTGGCCTTGGCCTCCCAATTTGCTGCAATTCCAGGCTTTCCATTTAGTAGACATCCTAGTCTTGCTGCCAGGTCTTGAACTCTGGGTCGGAGGTGATCCACCGGCCGAAGCCTGCCCTGACCCAAGGTTTTCTGGGTGTTACGTGAGTTGCCCAGCCGTCTCCACCCCCACCAAGTTTCCAGTCACCCTGTCTTCCACCTTCAGGTGTGGGGAGGGCCCCTTCCTCTCCCGATCTCTCCATCATCCCACAGTCATGCAGACCTTTCCCTGGGGAGCCATATATGCCCATCGTGACACATGTTGGAGGCATATTTTTTGTCACCATAAACTCTGTTGCCCAGGCTTGGGCATGGCAGCACAATTGGGACCTTGACCTGTGGGACTCAGCCAGTTCTCCAGCCTTGGCCCCCAAGCAGCCTGGACTCTGGGACCCAGCTCGCCTGACTCATCACCGAGATGAGTTCTGGCCACCTTGCCCAAGCTGTTCTCTGACACTGGGGCTCCATTTGGTGGGCCGAGATGGGAGGATTGCCTGAGCCTGGCAAGTAGAGTCCCCAGTGTCTGTGAGCGTGCCACTGCATGCCGGCCTGTGTGAAAGAGAGGAATTCCGAATCAGAATAATAATCCAACCACCACCACCACCAAAACCGCAGGCCAGGCTCCGTGCCTCAGCCTGGCATTCTGGCCCTTCAGAGGCCCAGGCGAGTGGACGGCCTGAGACTGTATATTCAACACCAGCCCGGAACACAGGGTGAGACCTTGTCTCAGCAATCAAATATAAATCCAAAGATTAGCCAGGTATTGGCGTGCATGCCTGTCTTGGTGTAAGGTTCTCATTGCTGCGTCAGATGATCAGCCTGCCTGAGGCACATTTCTCACCTCTGAGAGGAGAGCCAGTAGGGACCTGGCCAGGGAGCCTCAGGAACTCATGCACCAAAGCAGAAGCAGCAATGGGTGGGGATTGGGGCTGGAAGGTGCCGAACTTTGGGGACCCTTACATGTGGGGACCAGGGGAGTTGGGCTGAAGGCAGAAGGTTTGCGAGAGAATGCATTTCTTTCTTTCTTTCTTTCTTTCTTTTCTTTCTTTCTTTCTTTCTTTCTTTCTTTCTTTCTTTCTTTCTCTCTCTCTCTCTCTCTCTCTCTCTCTCTCTCTCTCTCCCTCTCTCTCTCTCTCTCTCTCTCTCTTTTCTTTCTTCACTATGTTGCCCAGGCTGCTCTCAAATCACCCAACTCTGGCCATCCTCTCGGACTGGGCCTTCCAAACTCCTGCAGTCACAGGATTTCCATTGGTCTTCCAGCCTGGTCTTTAACTCTTGGTCAGAGGTGAACCTCCCACCGAGACCTGCCCTCACACAAGGTTTTTAGGATTTTACTTGAGGTCGAGGTAGGGGCTTACAATGGTGTCCAGCTTGGTCTTGAACTCTGAGGCTCCAACCTTCTTCCAGTCTCAGACTCCCTGAGTGCTGAGGAGACAAGTGTGAGTCACCCAGCCATCCCTGTTCACCAGAAGTTTTGATAGTCAAGCCATCACTTTCCCTGAGGAGGCTCCTGGTCAAAGCAAGGGGTCCACCCTGAGGAACAAGGTGGGTGGAGGGGTGGGTGCCCCAACAGAGACATGGCCCTCTGCCAGGTGATACACCTGGGGAGGAATGGGTGGGCGACTCTGGCCACCCTCTCCAGGAACCAAGGTCATAAGAAGGAAGAGGGTCTCTCAGTGGGGCCCCAAAAGAAGTGTGCAGGCTGGGCACAGGGGTTCACTCCTGTCATCTCGGTGTTCTGGGAGCCTGAGGTGAGAGGATGGCCTGAGCCCCCTGGTATGAGACCAGTCTGGGAACCATGGCGAGACCTCATCTCTACAAGAAGCCTATAAAATGAACCATTGTGGTGGCACACCCCTTTCGTTCTGGCCACTTGGGAGACCATGGCAGGAGGATAACTGGATCCCGTCCAGTGGAGGCCATAGTGGCCGAGAGCTGTCCCCTATTCTCTGGCCTGGGTGACACAGAGGGATTCTGACTCCAAAAAATAATAATCACCACCATCACTACCACCACCACCCCTGCCACTCAGTGTGAGGATTCACCCTCAGAGATGGGAGAGGGAAGGGCACTATGTTGCCTGTCATTCACGGGAGGTATCAAAGGTGTCCACTGGGCACATCCATCCCACGTTTTCAGTCACATGTCCTAGAAGGCCTGCCTCCATCCTTCACATTCGTGAACCACAGCAAAGACACATGTGAGCTCACGAAACTTACTGCCCCGAGTTGGGGGGCCATTGGGCACAGGGCAATCAAAGCTATCTGGCAATGCCACGGCCAGTCTATGTTCCAGTCACCTGGTCTGCCACCTTCAAACTGGGGTGGGCCCCTTCCTCTTCCGATCACTCCATCTTCCTCCGCCCATGCATATCTGTCCCTGGAGAGCCATGGACACTTGTCGTGGCACACAAGGGAGGCATCTTTATTGTCGCTGGAGTCTCCATTGCCCTAGCTAGGACATGAGTGTGGTTCCCAGCACCTCGACCTCTGGGTCTCAGGCAGTCCTCCTGCCTTGGCCACTGAGCATCTGGGAGTCTAGGGGCCACCACGCCTGACTCGATTTTGGAGACCTCTTGCCGAGACAAGGTCTTTCCACTTTGCCCAGGCTGGTCTCCAACCCCTGGTCTCAGACTGTCCTCTGCATTGGCCTCATAGGGCGTGGGTCTGACGACCATTAGCAAAGGTGCCCAGCCAGGTCTCACACGTTCTGTCTGTGGGCATGATGCAAAAAAATGCCCCAGGACGAATGCCACCGCATCCCATGTATCTGGGGCCACAGTCATTACCATGCACCACTACTGTGTTAACATTCCCGGAGTGATGAGTTCTCACTACATGGCTCAGACTGGTCTTGAATCCCCAGGCTTCAGTGGACCACTGCCTCGAATTCCCAAAGTCACAGCCTGATTGTCTGCCAATCCACCTTCTTTCAGAAAATCTATGCCCAAGTCTGGGGCATCCTTCCCAAATGATCTCTATCTGTTCACGATGATGCCAACTCTGTACAAAAATGGATGCTCTTCTTTTTTTTCCTTTTTTCCTTTTTTTCTTTGAGTCAGAGTCTCAATTCTTCACCCAGGCTGGAGGGTGGTGGCTCGCTCCTAGCCACTGCAGCATCTGCCCACCAGGCTCTGGAGAGCATTTCCCCGGCCTTCCATTGAGCCAGAACGACAGGCACATGCCACCACAGCCAGCTCATTTGGGATGGAGGGTAGAGATGAGGTCTTGCCACGTTGTTCAGGTGGGCCTTGGCCCACGGACTGGGGCTGGCCACTGGCCTCCATCTCCCAAAGTGTTGGAAATATGAGGCTAAGCCCCAAACCCAGCTTTGATCCTTTATCAAAAATGAACCAGAACACTTGGCACAGTGGCTCTTGTCTGGAATCCCAGCGCTCTGGGAGCCCAAAGTGAGAGGATGGCTGGAGCCCAGGAGCCCAAGGCCAGCCCAAGCCACGCAGGGAGACCCTGTCTCTGCACCCACCCAAACAGGGGATCTGGCATCAAGGTGCCTGTCGTGCTGGCCACTCCAAAGGCTGAGGCGGGTTGATTTCTGAAGCCTGCGATTTTGGCAAAGGCAAGGACAGATGGTCATGTCCCTGGGCCCCAGCCTGGGCCACAGAAACAGACCCTGTCTCCAAAAACACCAGAATCGTACACAGTTTCTCAACTGTTCATGCTGTGTTCACAGGGTGACTGGCTTTTGAGCCAGGAAAAATGGGCTTGGGGGTAAGAAAGGTCCCAGGTTAGAGATGTGTCCCTGGTTTTCTTGGAGGAAGGTCCTCATTGCTGAGTCAGCAGGTCAGCCTGCCTGCGGCATATTTCTCACCTCAGAGAAGTGAGCCGGCAGGAATGTGGACAGGTAGCCTTGGGAACTCCCGCACAAAAGTGGGGGCAGGCATTGGTCTGGGTTGGGCTGGAAGGTGCCTAGCTGGAGGACCCTCACATGTGGAAAGGTTGGGGGAGAAGGTCTGGGGCAATATGCTTACAAAAGAATGGCTTTCTTTCTTTCTTTCCTTCTTTCCTTCCTTCTTTCTTTCCTTCTTTCCTTCCTTCTTTCTTTCTTTCTTTCTTTCTTTCTTTCTTTCTTTCTTTCTTTTCTTTTCTTTCCTCACTAAGTTGCCCAGGCTGCTCTCAAGCAACCCAACTCGGACCATTCTGTCGGCCTGGGCCTCCCAAGCAGCTCCAATCACAGGCTTTCCCTTTGTCCACATCCTGGTCTTCCTGCCTGGTCTTGAACTCTGGGTCAGAGGCAATCCTCCCATGAGGCCTACCCTCACCCAAGGTTTTCTGTGTTTTGCTAGGGGTCCAGGTGGGGGCTTGCTATGGTGTCCACCCTTGTTATGAGCTCCTGAACTCTGTTAATATGCCCC
>NW_007247980.1:0-8852 GCF_000164805.1 Carlito syrichta | reverse complement strand
CCCCAGCAGGGCTGATGACAGAAACATACACAAAGAGTCATTGAACTTCAGTGACCTGGGGTTTCACAGCTCTCCTCCCTCCCTCCCTCCCTCTCTCAGAGGTTAGTTTCACCAGGAACCCAGGGTGGTGAGCAACTTTCTGTTTTCTGACCTGGGGCTGACTTGTCCTAAGGAAGTTGGGATTTCAGATCACCTTTTGACCTTGACTTTCATTCCCTCTTCTGTGATGCCTCCCTCATTCTGGTCCTGGGGAGTGGGGGGGATGTGGGAGAACACAATACTTTCCTCCAACCCCCCATCCCAGTTGCTGACAGATAAAATTCAGGGCTCCCAGCCCTGTTCGAATGTCGAATGGGCAACAAATCGTTTTTTAGTATAAATATATCCCATGTGATTGTTTGGGACATACTTATGGTGAAACACTAACCTCTTGAGTCTGAAATGTACATGTCACTGATGCCCTATGTGTTCCTGACACCCTCTGTTTCCCAGAAGGGTGTACCCAGGAGTTGTTAATCACTAAATGTTTTCCCAGGCATCAGATGTCTGCTATTCCCAGGAAGCTGCTAACTGGGTTACTCAAGCTCCTTATTAAGATCAAGACCTCCCGGTCAGGTCTCTGGCCTCCTGTTCCCAGGGCTGTTCTGGAAAGAGCTGGTAGACATGACCCAGCACTCTCTTTCTTTTCCTCCCTCTTCTGCATGCATTCCCTGTCCTGGGGTCCTTTTGTACTGAGGTTTGGCAGCAGATGTGCCTGTCTGTGACTGTCATCCCCAAAGTCACTGCGAGGGTGGATGACAGGTGTCCTTGTGGGGGCTGATGAGCTGCCGGCTGTGTTTCTGGACTTGGGCTGTGAGTTGAGCCTGGCAGAAATGTCCTCATACCCCACCTTCCTTTTTCTTGCTAGAAAGCAGACCCTGGGGCTAGGCACACCCATACAAACTGTGTGTCTACCCCAGATCATGAACTGGGATCCGTTGGGTCCTGCAAAGGGGTCCATAAAAAAAAATCAGTGAATTTCCAGCATGTGTAGATTTCATGGTTTTGCCCCAGATCTGACTAATCTCAGGAATACTTGCAGGTCTGGCAACACAGGTCCATGCCCCTGCCTACCAGCAGTGGCTGGAGTGGACTTGAGGCTACCTGGCTGGCTTAGGGACCCCACTCTGCCAACGTCTCCCCCTTTTTCCACATCCCATGGGCTTCTGCAATCGACAGTCCTGGCTCATCCTGAATACGTTCACTGACTGCCCACTCATCTGAGGGAGATTTCCTATGCCTGGCCCTCAGGGAGGGGCTTGGGCCTGGGAACCATCTTGTCTGCATTTGTAAGTTGGATGTCATCTGACCTGGGTGGGGTGGAGCACATGTGGGCCACATTTGCTATGTGCCAGGGCTCAGCCTGGGGCTGTCACACCCATTTTTCAGATGCCAACGCCGAGGTTGGCCCCACAATGGTACCAGGTCCAGGCTTGCGCCATCCAGAAGCCCGCATGCCTTCTGTGAGGTGGGCTGGTGCAAAAAGGCAGGTGTTCATCCCCTGTGGGAAGAGCCATGGGCAGCACGTGTGCCTACCTGGAACCATGCCTCCGCAAACACACTCACCTCACCTTGTGCCTTGCTGTCCACAGCCCAGTGATGCCTCACCAGGTATCACCCCCACCTGTGGACACAGTGCTGCCCCATCTGTCTTCATTCGTTGTTCTTTCTCTCAGACCCTGCTGGGTTGGGAAGCAGTGCGGCAGAGGGGGCTGGGGAGGAGCATGTCTTAAGGCAACCAAAGCTGCTCTGAGCTCACCTGAAGCCACTAAAACCTTGGAGTAGCAAAACTTGATGCTGGGAGCCACATTGCCATTCATCATTAAGTGCTAATCCACCCACCCATCTGTCTGTCCATTTAGCCGTCATTTATCCCCTTAGCCACTCACTTATCCAGGCAACTATCCATGTAGCTATCCATTCATCCATCCATTCATCCATCTATTCATCTGGTATCCATCCACTCACCCACCCAGTCAATCACTCATCACTCATCCATCCACCTGTCTATCCATTCATCCATTTATCCATCTTCCATCCCTACGCAGCCAACCATCAATCACTCATTCATCCATCTATCTATCCATCGGTTTATCCATCATTCATCCACTCACCCATCCAACCAACCAATCATCATTCATCCATCCATCCATCCATCCATCCATCCACCTAGGCCATTCATCCATCATTCATCCACTCACCCGTCCACCCAGGCAAACATTCATCACACGTCCATCCATTCATCCATCTGTCCATTCATTTATCCATCATCCATCCACTCACCCATCCAGTCAACCACTCATCACTCCTTCATTCTTCCATCTATCCATTCATCCATCATCCATCCACTCACCTGTCCACCCAGGCAACCATTCTCACACATACCTCCATCCATTTATCCGTTCCTTCATCCATCATACATCCACTCAACCATTCATCCATTTATCCATCCATTTACTTATCCGCTCATTTGTTCACTATCCATTCACTCACTCATCTTGTGTCCTTCATGACCTCTCAGCTAGTCAATGCCATAAGTCTCCTGCTGTCCCAGTTAGTGCAGGATATAGACCCTTAGCCAGAGGGGAAATCGTGGTTGCCAGGTGGGCAGGGTGGGCCCAAGGGGTGGAGCCTGCGATTTTTCAAGAGAAGACTAAAATCCAGATGTTACTGTGAAATCCGAGTGTTCAGAAGTCTTATAAAGGCCACTCACATTTGAGGGATTAGATGGCAAGAAATGGGCAGTCCTTTTTCTCTCTTTCTCTCTCTCTCTGCTTGCTCAATCATGTGTGCTTTGTGGAGTATCTGAGCCAGAGAACTGAAATATTCTCAACCTCCCCCTTTCCCCCACAGCAGGTCATGAGTCCCCAGTAGAATGCAAAGCAGGGAATTGTGTCAGATAGAAGGACATGGCCAAGTGTCTGGGTGTGTGTCCATGGCTGGTATCAGCCTGTAGATGTGAGCAAATGCTACTCTGAGGGTGATGAGGATGAGAGAAGGCCATGTGGGTCAAGCTGAACCTCAGTACCCAGCCCACAAAGAAGAGGTGTGTGCTGGAGGATAAAGTCACACCCCACCTTGACGGGATTACTCATGTGTAGTTAATGCACATTAAATATATTTTAATGTATAGCAGAAATGAAAGAGAATTTTAAGCTATTGTTTGATAATCACTAAGGTTATTGTTATCCTCACCTCCCACTCATGTGAATACTTGGCAGCAGACATATATTGCATTAGGAAGAATCTTTTAGGTATCTTGCTTGTCATGTCCTCCCTCCCTCCCTGCCTACCATCTATTTAGCTACCCACCCATCCAACCATTAGTCACTCATCCATCCATCCATCTGTCATCATCCGCTCACTCACCCACCTAGTCAATCATCCTTTCAGCCATTCACCCATCATCCATCCACTTGGCCCACCATTTGTCACCCATCCGTCTATCTAACCATCCATTCATCATCCATCTACTCACTCATCTATCCACCCAGCTAACTGTTCATCAGCCATCCATCCATCGATCCATCATCCATCACCTCACTCACCCACTCAACCAATCATTCATTTAAACATCCATCCACTTACTCATCCACCTAGCCAATTATCCATTTGTTCATCATCTATTCACACAGCCACCTGTTCATCACCCATCTATTTATTAAACTATGCACCATCCATCCTCCTTTCTGTCACCTCCTTTCCTTCTGTAGAGAAAGACATTATTTTTCCTCCTACCCTTCTAGCTTCTGTAGCTGAGGGAAAGGGATGGTAGCTAAAGGTAGCTGGAACATTTGTTACACAGATTCCTCTGGCACTGACTCTGGACTGATAAGTGTCAAATGCCATCACCGGTGATGAACTTTTGTCTTTCCTGGTAGGAGGGGGGAACACCTTTGTAATATGTGTCCTGCTCTGAGGCAGACATGGGGGAGGGCAGGAGCTCTTGTACTTGCTTCTTCTCAATTGCCTCCAGCTCAGAACAACCCTGATGCCAAGTTCACATTTTGGGGGTGACATCCTCTGTTACATGTGCTCCCACCCCTCCTTCCTTAATCTACCATGAAGGGTTTCCCACAGAGAAAGAAAGACATATAGAAGAATACAGCAAATATTTGTTCCCCGAGTTTTGCCCAAGCCTGACATTTTGTCGTGTTTACTGGAACTGTTTTAAGGGAATAAATGGCTCGAGTAACCTGGCAAGTGCCACCAACCCCTTCCTTCCTCCAACAGAGAAACTTTTTCCTGAGTCCAGCATCTGTTTTTCTGGGTGACAGCTTCTGCACTGTTCCAGCGGATGATGATAGCCATATGCAGTCTTTAGGGCTGTTCTGAGTCTTCCTGATCTTTCTCTGGAAGTGATAGCATGACTCCTGCAGATCGCTTTCTCTTTGCTGAGTCATATATTTTGGGGGCAGATCCGTATGCACCCTAGGTTCATTCATTCTCACGGCTGTGGAGTCCTTGGGAAGAAGAGACTGCAGCTTGACCCAAACAGTCCTTAAGTGATTGGCGTGGCTGTACATCCTCATCTGCTTAGTACAGCATTGTAAGTTTTACAGGGGACACCCTTGTACACCTTTCCATGTGCATATGGCCTTATCCTGACTTACAGAATTCATGCAGAAGTAGAATTGCTGGCTCAGCAGGACACGCCATTCACCAGGTCCCTGGCATTTGTGCCAACTTCTAGCCAACCTTTTATGCACCCCTACCCCCACAGAGTTGGAGGGTGTCACAGATGCAGTCACCACACAAGGGTGGCCTGCTCCCAGAGTTCGTTCTGTGTCCCTCTTGCAGTCCACTCAAATACCTGGTCTCAGGTGGCCATTGGAAACATGAGCTGGGTCTTTCCTGGGTGACTTTCTTTGCACTTGACTTAGAAGAAGTGGCCCTCCAGCTGCCTCTGCCTCTAACCTCAGTTGGCTCATGACTCTGGGTTCCCCTCCACTCCCAGCTCTGGAGATCTTTCAGGTTCTGAGCCTGGCACTGCCTTTGGGTTCTGTTTTCATACAGTGCCTGTCACTGCTTTGTATTTGAAGCACATGGCTATGTGACAGCACGAACTCGCCACTGTCCTGACCCTACGCCTGCCTTCCTGTCTCTCCTGGGGCTCCGTCCTCAAAGAAAAACAAAAGACAGATTTTTCTTCTTATCCAGGGAGGCTTCAAACACCCTTGCAGTCCTTCATCTGATCTACATAGACCGTGGTCATCCCTAGTTAGTTCGAGTGCCTTTTTTGTGCCGGGGTTTCATGGTGCCAGAGCCAGAGTGCAAAGCGTCTCCCCTGTCCCAGCTGCAGCCACTGTCTCTGCTTCTGCCCTGGGGAGGAGTGGACAGTGGCAACTCACCTCCAGGATTCTGAGCATGTGCAGACAGACATGGGGCCATCGGCTTGTGGTCCCACCACAAACACAGCCTGTGGGACTGAGCCTGTTTGTGCCAGTAACCATCTGCCTCTTTCCCCTTGGTCTTCTGTCATTTTCACTTATCCCTTTATCATTTTCACTCTTCCCTTTGTCTTCCTGCCACCCGCAGACACAGGCAGTCATGCCACGGAGCCCGACATCCAGCAAGAACGAGATGGCCCAGAACTTCTCTGATTATTCTGTGGGATCAGAGTTGGACAGCTCCAAAGAAGAGACCATCTACAACATGATCTGAGCCACCGAGGAGAATCGGGTGGTGCCAGGATGGAGGAGAGCCAGGGCAACATGCTGGTCATCTGCGTCATCATCCAGGACCTGCAGCAGATGGTGAGCCCCGCGACCGGCACCCCACCCCGTCTTCTGCCCTGTGGTCACAACTGGGCGATGTCACTTGCGGCTTGAATGCCAGAGGGCTGCTGTGGTCCACTCCGGATCCGTCCCCACGGTCCCCACATTGTGCACCCTCTTTGCTCCAGACTTCTGTCTCCTCCTCCCCACCAGGATTCCTGCCGGTCCTAGCTCCCTGCTGGCCTCACATCTGTTTCTACCTTGATCACAAACATTGAGCACCTACTACATGCCAGCTCAGGGGGCATGTTGGCTCATGCTTGTCATCCCAGTCCTGTGCGAGGCCTGGGCAGGAGGATTGCATGATGCCAGGAGTTTGAGACCAGCTGGAGCAACATAGTGAGACCTCATCTCCACAAAAAAAATCAAAATTAACTGAGTGTGGTGGCTTATACCTGTGATCTGAACTACTCGGGAGGCTGAGGCAGAGGAATTGCTTGAGCCCAGGAGTTCAAGACCAGCCTTGGCAACTTAGTGAGACTCTGTCTCTAAATTATTTTGTTTAAAATTAGCCAGGTATGGTGGTGCCTGTAGTTCCAATTAGTTGGGAGGCTGAGGTGGGAGAATCACTTGAGGTCAGGGTTTTCAGACTGTGGCAAACCGTGATTGCACCACTGCCTGAGCAACACAGCAAGACCTTGTCTTTAAAAGTAAATAAATAAAAATTGTAATATTAAGCCGGTCTCAGTCTGTAATCCTGCGCCTTTGGGAGGCTGAGGTTAGTGGATTTCCTGAGCCCACGGGTTTGAGACCTGCTTGAGCAGTGAGACCTCATCTCTACAATAAATCAAAAAATAGCTGGGCGTGGTAGCACGCACCTGTAATTCCAGCTACTTGGAAGGCTGAGGCAGAAGGATCGCCGGAACCCAGCAGGTCGAGGCTGCGATGGCCGGGAGCAGCCACTGTACTGCAGTCTAGGCAACAGAGTGACTCCAACTCAAAAAAAATAATTGTAATTTTTAGGCCCATCCCCCAGAATCCATGGATACTGGGGATTTAATGGATTTTGAAAATACTGACTTGTTCCTTTGGACTTGAATGTACTTTTCCTTTGCATAATATACATTTGAGTTGGAGTCTCACTCCATTGCCCCAACTGGAGTGCAGAAGCACACTCATGTCCACCACAACCTCGACCTGCTGGTTCCAGTGATCCTTCAGCCTCAGGCTTCCAAGTAGCTGGAACTACAGGCATGTGCTAATTTTTGATTTATTGTAGAGATGAGGCTCGCCAAGTGGCCTGGGTGGGTCTCGAACCGATTGGCTCAGGCAATCCACTCACCTTGGCCTCCCAAACGCTGGGATTACAGGCTGAGCCACTGAGCCCAGCCCCTTTGTATAATATTTTTAAGTCGCGCTTTCCTTCCTGGTCCTTGGAATGTTGTTCAGTAGTCTTCTTACCCTGAATGTTACTTTTCTTTTGTTTGAGTGAATCTCCCTCTGTCACCCAGGCTAGAGTGCAGTGTCACATTCAGGTAATCCTCCTGCCTCAGCCTCCTCAGTAGGAGAGACTATAGGTGTGTGCCACCATGCCCAGCTAATTTTTTTGACTTATTATAGAGTAGAGGTCTCATCAAGTTGCCCAGACTGGTCTCAAAGCCCTGGACTCAGGCCATCCTCTCACCTCAGCATCCCAAAATGCTGGGACGTCAGGTGTGATCCACGGCACCCAGCCTGAACGTGACTTTGAATACCTGAGGGTCATCTGATGTATGTTTTCTATCACATGTGTGACTTTTACTTTAATTGGATTCCTAAAGAATTTATTTCCATTGCTAGACTAACAAGGTTTGGTGTTGGCCATCCTTGGATTTTCCCAGTTGAATTTCCTATCCGTGGACTCTGTGTGTCCTTCTGTGTTACTGGTTGGGCCATCTGTTATGAGATGGTCATTTTTCTTCAGTTTTCCATTCCTGGAGCTGTGACCTTTTCCCTAATTGCTTTCATCCCCTGTCTTCTTTCTTGTTTGCTGTACCATGCCTACAGTGGGCTAGATACTGTTCCTTGTGATTTCTCATTTATGATGAGCATGTTATTTTGACTCTCCATCTCTTTCTGTAGCCCTGCATGTGCCCCCTTGTTGAAATTCATTCTTTGGGTTGCATGTTTGTTTGGTAAGTTTTTCTGCTTTATTATTTCCCTCCCTGGCACAAAGTGTTCTTGGAGAGGCTTTTTCTTTTGATCATGGTGCATTTTCACCCAGATCTGAGACACGGCCTCTGCTGTCTGCATGCTGCCTTGTGACCTGTTTATCATATGTTTTTCTGAGCCACATCTTTGTTAGCTCTGTGCTGGGTTTCCCTCTCATCTCGTTCCAGCTGCGTGTCAGCCTTTGGGTCTTTTCCATTTGTTCTTGTGGTGTGGAGTGAATCTCCCTCGACTTCCTCCCTCACTAAGTTAGATTGATGGTCTGTTTACCTCTCTGAAGTATCAGGCCCAGGGATGAGGAAGGCCCAGGCTTTCTTCCTCTTCTGAGATGTTCCTAAATGCATGGGGCGTATCACTTCCCTGGTGGGGGCCATCTCATTTTTTGTTAGGGACACTGACCCTCAAGGCATACCCTGTTCAGCCAGGATCCCTGCCATAATTCTCCTGAGAATCCAGCCCTGGCCACCTCCCCTGGTGCCCCTGTTTCTGCCAAGTCCAAGGAGGAAGAGAGAAGGACCCCATGTGGTCACCCATGCAGGTAGGAAGTTCTAATTTCCGTCTTCTCATGGGTACCACTTCCTGGAATAAGGGTGATGTTGGGAGTTTTTCCACTGAGACTTGCATTACTCCCTGGGCTGTCTGAGAGGGGAGAGGCCCTATCTGGACTGAGGCCATTGTGATGCTGACATGGGTCCTCCGGGAATGGGAGTAGCCAGGTGGCTTCACCTTCCTAGGAGACTCAGGGTAACCTGGCACCCCAGAAATAATCTAGCCATGCTGCAGGCCCCAGGGGCCACCCCATGCCACAGAGAGGCTCTTCCTGGCATTGGGCTGTGGCCTTTTCCTCCTCTGGATTCTTTGTGGGGTGACTTTTGTATATTGGGTCCG
>NW_007247979.1:0-5511 GCF_000164805.1 Carlito syrichta | reverse complement strand
GAATTAACTAGCAGAATTAATGAGCTAGCCAGCTGGCTAGCCAGCTGACTCAACTAGGTGACTAAACTCGTTAGCCAGCTGGCGAGCCAGCTGATTTAACTAGCTTACATCACTAGCTAAGGTGGCTAACCAGCTGACATAATTAGTTAGCTACATACGTATCCCGCATGCTTGCCAGCTGACGTAACTAACTAGATAACTAGGTATCCTGCTGGCTAACCAGCTGATTTAACTAGGTGACCTTTCTAACTAGCCAGCTGGCTAGCCAGTTTACTTAACTAGCTGACTTAACAAGCTAGCTGGCTGACTTAACTAGCTGACATAACTAGCTAGCTACATAGCAAGCCAGCTGAATTTATTAGCTGAAATAACTAGCTAGATACCCAGCTATCTCTCTAGCTAACTAGCTGACTTATCTAACTGACTTAACTAGTAAGCTCACTGACAACTAGCTGACTTAACTAACTAGTTATCTAGCTAGCCAGTTGAATTAATGAGCTGAAATAACTAGTTAGCCAGCTGTCTAGTCATATGAATTAACTAGCTTTTTAACTAGCTAACGAGCTGGCTAGCCAACTGACATAAGGAGGTGACTTAACTAGCTAGCAACTGGTAAGCCAGCTGACATAACTAGTTTATTAATGAGCTAGGCCACCTACCTTGCCAGAATGCTAACCAGCCTGCTTAACTTGTCAGCAACCTAGCTAGCCAGCCAGCTATCCACTATCTTAACTAGCTGACTTCACTAGATAGACATTTAACTAGCCAGCTGGCATAACTAGGTAGATACATAGCTAACCAGCCGGCAGGCCAGCTCACTTAACTCACTGACTTAACTAGCTACCGAGCTGTCTAGCCAGCAGACTAAATAAGCTAGCTACCTACCTCTTCAGGTGACTAGCCAGCTGACTTAACTACCTGACTTAACCAGCTAGCCAGCAGGATAACTGGCTTACTTAACTAGCTAGCTACCTAGCTACCCAGATGGCTAGTCACTTGAATTAACTAACTGACTTAACCAGCTAACCAACTGATAAGTCAGGTGACTCAACTATATGACTTACCACGTTAGTCAGCTGGCAAGCCAGCTGACTTAACAAGCTGACATCAATAGATAGCCAGCTGGTTAGCCAGCTGACTTAATTAGCTAGCTACCCATGTATCCCACTGGCTTGCCAGCTGACTTACCTATCTAGCTACCTAGATATCAAGCTGACTAGCGAGCTGATTTAACTAGGTGACTTAACTAGCTAACAAGCTGTCTAGCCAGCTGACTAAATTAGTTGACTACACAGCTAGGCAACTGGCTAGCAAGCTGACTCAACTAGCCCATGTAACTAGCTAGCCAGCTGACTTAAATAGATTACTAAACTAGCTAGTCACCTAGATAGCGAGCTGACTTTACTGCCTGAAATAAATAGCTAGCTACCTACCTAGGTATCTAGCTAGCTAGCCGACTTTACTAGATGACTTAACTAGCTAGCTAGCTGACATAACAAGCTGACTCAACTAGCTATCTTGGTAGCCAGTTGACTTAATTAGCTGAAATAACTAGCTACCCAGCTGTCTGGCCATCTGAGTTAAGTAGCTTTTTAACTAGCTATCGAACTGGCCATCCAACTGACTTAACTAGGTAACTTAACTAGGTAGCCAGATGATTAGCCAGCTGGCATAACTAGATAGTTACCATGATTGGAATTTGGCTAGTCAGCTGACTTAACAAACTGACTTAACTAGCTAGCCAGGTGATTTAACTACCTGACTTAACTATATAGTTACCTCACTTGCCATCTGATATAACTAGCTGGCTCAACAAGCCAGCAACCTAGCTAACCAGTGGGCTGCCCAGCTGACATAACTTGCTGATTTAACCAGCTATCCAGCTGGCTAGCCAGTTGAATTAACTAACGGACTTAACTAGCTAGACAGCTGACTGGCCAACTGAATTATCTAGCTGACTTCACCAGCTAGCCAGCTGGCTATCCAACTGATTAAACATGCTAGCTACCTAGCTAGCCAGCTGGGAAGCCAGCTGAATTAATTACCTGACATAAGCAACAAGACAGCTGGCTAGCCAGCTGACTTAACTAGCCTTCTACCTAGCTACCAGCTGTCTAGCCAGCTGACTTAGCTAGTTGATTTTATGAGCTAACCAACTGGGTAGCCAGCTGATTCAACTAGATGACATAACTTGTTAGGCAGTTGGCTAGAAAACAAACGTTAACTAGCTCTCTACCTTGCTAGATAGCTGGCTAGCCAGCTGGCTTAACTTTGTGACGTAATTAGCTGGAGTGCTGGCTAGCCAACTGACATAACTAGGTCACTACCTAGCTAGCCAGCATCAAATCAGCTGACAACTAGCTGACTTAAACAGCTGGCCTGCTTGCTAGTCAGCTGAATTAACCAGGTTGAGATATATCTGACAGCTGGCTAGCAAGCTGACTTAACAAGTCGACTTAACTAAGTAGCCAGCTGTCTAGCCAGCTGACATAAGTAGCCAGCAACCTAGCTAGCCAACTGACTTATCTAGGTGACTTAACTAGATAGCCACTGGGATAGACAGTTGACTTATCTATCTAGCTACCTAACTAGCCAAATGTCTGGCCAGCTGATGTAACTAGGTGACTTAACTAGCTAGCCAGCTAGCTAGTTGACTGACCTAACTGCCAAGATACCTAGCTAACCAGCTGGATAGCCATCTGACATAACTAGCTAGCTACCTACATAGCCTGCTGGCTTGCCAACTGACAACTATTAACTACCTAGCTAACAAGCTGGTTATTGAGCTGACTTAACTAGGTTATTTAACTGACCAGTTAACTGGCTAGACAGCTGACTTAACTATCTAGCTACCCAGCTGGGCAGCTGGCTGGTCTGCTCACTTAACTTGCTGACTTAACTAGTTAGGAAGCTGACTTAACTAACTGACTTAACCAGCTAGCTACCAAGGTAGTCAGCTGGTTTAATTAGCTAGCTTAAATAGCTCGCTACCTAGCTAGATATATTGGTAGCCACCTGACTTAACTAGCTGACATAACTAGTTAGCTAGCTGACATAACTAGCTGTCTTATGTAACTCGTGTCCTAGTTAGACAGCTGAATTAACTAGTTGAATTAACTAGCTAGCTGCCTAGTTGGCTAGCTAACATATAGTTAGCCAACTAGCGAGGTACCTAGCAAGCCATCTGACTTAAATAGTTATCTAACAAGATAGCTACCTAGCTAAAATGATGAATCAAATAGTTAGCGGCCTAGCTAGCTTGCTGACTTAACCAGCTAGCTAATTAGTAAGCTTATTCCTATCTAACATGTTAGCTAGTTGATTTAATCATCTGACTTATCTCATTATCTAAGGAGCTATGAAGCTGACTCAACCAGCTGACTTAACTCATTAGCTAACTAGTTGGCTTGCATACTCAACCAGCTGACACAACCCATTTGCTAACTGCATAGCTAGCTGACTCAACCAGCTTACTTAACCCGTTAGTTAACTATCTAACTACCTCACACAACCTGCTGACTTAACCCGTTAGCTAACTAGCTAGCAAACTGTCTTAACCATCTGACTAAATTAGAAAGCTGACTTAACTAGCTGACGTTGCTATCTGACTTAACTACTTAGCTAGCTGACATAACAGGCCTACTTAACAAGTTAGCTAGCTGACTTAACTACCTGAATTAAATAGTTAGTTAACTATTTAACTAGCTGAATAACTAGTTGCTTTAATAATTATCTAACTAGTTAGGTAGCAGACTTAATTAGGTGATTTAAATAGTTAGATAACTAGTGAGCTAGCTGACTTAGCTAGCTTACTTAGCTAGCTAGCTGGTTAGATAGTGGAATTAGCCAGTTGACTTAACTAGTTGGCTAACGAGATAGCTAGCTGACTTAACGAGTTGGTTAGCAAGTTAGCTAACTGTTTTAAGTACTTGGTAATCGAGTTAACTACCTAACTTAACTAGTTGGTTATCGAGTTACCTAGGTGAATTAACTTGTGGACTGACAAGTCGGCCAACTACTTAGATTGTTTAACACGTTGGATGCCTACTCGGCCGACATGTTAGCTGGCTTAACAAGTCGATGACTACTCAGCTGACTAGTTAGCTGGGTTAAAAAGATGACTGACAAGTTGGCCCACCAATTGGCAATGTTAACTAGCAGCCTGCTTGTTTGCTGACCTAACTAGTCGACCTACTAGTTGGCTGACAAGTAAGCTGACCTAAGTAGTTGGTCGACAAGTTAGGTGTGCTAACTTGCTGGCTAAGTTGGTTGACTAGTCGGACGATGGTTTAGCTCACTTTACTAGCTCGACGGCTATTTGGCAGACTGGTTACCTGACTTAACTTGTCGGCCTGCATGTGAGTCAACAGGTGAGCTGACTTAACTAGTCGGCTGGAGAGTGCGCCGATTGGTCAGCTGACTTAACTAGTCAGATGGGGAGTGAGCTGACTCATCAGCTGAATTTAGTCAGCTGGTGAGTGAGCCGACTGGTTAGAATACTTAACTATTCGGCCATTGAGTGACCAGGCCGGTGAGCCGAATTAACTAGTTGGCTGTTGAGTGAGCCAATGGGGAAGACGAGTTAACTAGTCAGCCTGCGAGAGAGCCATTGGTGAGCTGACTTAACTAATCGGCTAGTGAGCAAGCAGACTAGATGGCTGTCCTGTTGACCTGCGAGCATGCTGACGTGGTAGCTGAACTTTTGCCTGGCGTGTGAGCCAACTAGTTTGCTGATTGGTTGGCAGGTGAGCGAGCAGACTAGTGAGCTGCCCCGATGGAAAGAGAACGTGGCCACTAGTTAGCTGACCAGCTTGCTGAGTTTCTAGTCCACTTGTTAGCTAAGTAACTAGCTGGCCAGCAGGCCAGCTCTCTTAACTAGCTGACTCAACTAGCTAGCCAGCGGGTTAGCCAGCAGACTTAGCTAGCTACCTACCTAGTCAGGGGGCTCGCCAGTTGACTTACCTAGCTGATGTAACAGGCTAGATAGCTGGTTAGCCAGCTGACTTAACTAGCTGGCTACCTAGATTGAAAGATGGCTAGCCACTTAAATTAACTAGCTGACTTTACCAGCTATGCAGCTGCCTAGCCAGATGACTCAACTAGGTGACTTAATGCATTAGCCAGCTGGCTAGCCAGCTGACTTAACTAGCTGACATCACTAGCTAGCTAGGTGGCTAGCCAGCTTATTTAACTAGCTAGCTACCTATGTATCATGCTGGCTTGCCATCTGACTTAACTAGCTTAAGAAAGAAGTAGCCAGCTGGTTAGCCAGCAGACTTATCTAGCTAGCTCTTCTGCTAGGCAGCTGGCTAGCCAGCTGACTTAACTAACTAGGTTGCTGACTTAATCAGCTGAGTTAACTAGGCATACCTAGACAGCTGATATAACTAACTGATTTAACTAGCTAGCTACTTAACTAGCTATCATATAGCTAATTGACTTAACTAGCTCTCTTAACTAGCTAGCTCACTGACATATCTAGCTGACTTAACTAACTAGCTTCCACGATAA
>NW_007247978.1:0-10878 GCF_000164805.1 Carlito syrichta | reverse complement strand
AGCAAGAGGTTATGAATTTTCCTTTTTATTAGGACTCCCATTCCCCAGATACGTGCTTCAAATCCCTGATATTTTTCTCCCTTAGTAAGACTCCCTGTAGGTTTTTGGGATTTGAGGACTCATGTAACCCAGATTCGTTATTCTTCCATAGTAAGAGGCCATGTAGTTTCCTGTATATGAGGATTCCCATTTACAAATTCCTGCTTAATTCTCAGCAATACCCGAGATATTATCCTGATGAACATAGAATTCCATTTGTTTGGATATCAATAGAAAGACTCCCATATAGTACCTGGGAACTGTAATCCAAGCTTCCAGTTTCCCCTTAACAAGACATCACAAAAATGTGTAATATTCTAAACCCAATATCCCAATTTTCACCAGCCTGATGACAGGAAATTTCGTTATTTTGAGGTAACCTGAAGTGAGGGATTTTGTCGCAAAATGCCAGTTGATACTTGGGGAACTGTATTGAGGCCGAAGATGTGGATAAAAAACAAACGAAATTGTAGGTTCAGATACTCAATAAAAACTATCGAAAGGACTGGAATCACTTGGATCTCTAATAAGAGATTTTAGGTATCCACGTAGCAAATAACTATGAAAAATGGAAGGACCTACAAGACCAGATTCCTCTTAAACCTTATCAAGAGGCCATAGAGATTTTTATGGCTGAGGATCGCTGGACAGGCATTCTCTTCTGGTTCTCAGCAAGAGCCTGATTTTTCCTGGCAATATGGATTCCAAAATTCTGTATGCAAATAGACAGATGCCCAGCTGTTTCGCAGGGACGTGGAATCCATGATTCCTGGTTACCTTTATAAATATGTATGGCATGCTTAGCAACCCCAACCCCCCAGGCCATATGTAATACATTCACAAACAGAAGTTTTACCGATTACAAGGTACATCTTAAGACAAGAGTTACACACAAATATTGCGAGATGATGCCTTAGTCCCGTAATCTGTCTTTAGTTGTGCCAAGAAACCCAACTGAATTGCATGGACTGGTTCTTGGTTACAACAATCAAGAGAACCAGATGGTTGCTGGGAATCTACAATGACACTTGTCCTTTCCAAGTGGCAGCATGCTCTGAAGAATTTGGAGAACTAGAAGCCCAGATTCGAGATAAACCCTTATTACGGTGCCCTGTAGAAATGCATTGAGGCCTCCCATAAACCACATTCGTTTTTTTTATTATCACGAAGGCTCCTGGACGTTTCCTGGTGACGTAGAAGTACATACTCTTACATACCAGTACACATACGCCAAGAAGTTTCCCCGTTACCTGGAATCGAAGATTGCTGAATCCCCCTTAAGTGTACATTCGAAATATGTGGGAAGCCCTAATCCCACATTCTCAATGTGAGAACGAATGTCCAGCAGTAGTATCTGGACTATGAGGTAAACCTGAGACCAGTGATCACATTAACAAGTGGCCGATGATTGATGTATTGTGGAATCTGCCCTTACAGGACCCTGTGAAACAAATGGACCAGCATTCCAGATTCTCAGTTACAACTATGAAGAGGTGCAAAACGTTCCTGGGAAATGGCAATGACCAATTTGAGGTATGCATATAGAACGTTGCTCTGAATAATATGAGAACCAGGACTCCCAGTTTCCAGATTAGCATTTGGTAAAGTTCCTGTCGATTCCTAGCTATGAACACTGCCTTAAGCTACGGATAATTTATCAAATGCCCAGATGTTTGCATGTTACATGGAAACCGAGTTTCCTGGTTCCTCTTAGGTAAAGCCTGCAGAAACTTTCAATGGACACAGTGACCCAGATTTCTGTTTCGTTCTAAGCAAAGCATCGAGATGTTTCCTGTAGGCCTGGAAGTCCAGACTCTTATATACCCATAGGAAGATGACAAGCATATGCCTGGGGACATGAAATATAAGATTCCTGGTTCTCTTCAAATAATACCTCCTAAAAAATTGAACACCTAAACCCAAAGTTCTAATAACGAACAGCAGAGCCACTGAAGTTTCTGGAGTACGAGGTAACACTGAGGTCAGGGTTTACATACAAAAATTTCGAGAGAATTTCTAATGTCCTGTATCTGGAAGAAGAGGTTCCGTGTATCTAAATGAACTTCTAGTGCCAGATTCTCGTTCACAACTATCGGGAGTACCAGAGTGTTGTTGGAATCCAGGAATGATTGATTCGTAATATCCTTATAACAAATAGCTCTAAAACATGAAGGGTGCTCAAAGCCCTGATCTTGTTTAGCCCTTAGCAAGACGTGATGTAGATTTTCGGTATTGTGGACCCATGTAGCCCAAATTCCTTATTCATCCTTCTCAAGAGTCATGAAGTTTCCTGTATATGAGGACTCCCATTACCCAGATTCCTGCTTCATTCTCAGCAAGACACCGAGATATTTCGTGGTGATGTGGAATTAAAGTTGTTTTGGATATCAATTGAATGTCTCCCAGAAGTTTCTGGGTAATTGGAATCCAAGATTCCTGGTTCCTGTGTACAAGACACCCTAACAATATGGGGACCTAAAAGCCCAGATTCCTGATTAAACCTCATCAGAGGCCCTCTAGACTTCAGCGAATGAGAACTCAAGAACCCGAATTCTCTTTTCGTTCTCGGTAAGATGACTTGATTTTCCCAGTCGATGTGTATTCCAAAACTCTGCATACTAAAGACAGATGCCCACAAGTTTCCTAGGGTCAGGGAATCCGTGATTCCTGGTTACCTTTAAGTATACTTACTAAACATTTGGCAACTGCAAAACCCTCAGCCCCTCTCTATATAAAAAGACAAATGGAAGTTTGAGAATTACAAAGTTCATCTTGAGACCAAGAGTTACATGCAAATATGGCGAGATGATCCCTTTTGTGCTGGAATCTGGCCTTAGTTGTCCTGAGGAACCTAACGGACTTGCAGTGCGAGATACCCATTTACAACTACCAAGAGGACCAGAATGTTGTTGGAGTCCTGAATTGACTGATTCCTAATACCCACATGCTATATAGCTCCAAAACATTAGGTGAGCTCGAAGCCCTCATTCTTGTTTGTCCAGTAGCAAGACGTCCTGAGAATTTTTTCGGATTGTGGACTCGTGTAACACAGATTCCTTATTCTTCCTTCACTGGAGGCCGTGTAGTGTCGTGTATATGAGGACTCCCTTACTCCAGATTACTGTTTTGAAACCCTGATTCTTGTTTAGCCTTTAGCAAGAAGCCATGTAGATTTTGTGACTGAGGAACTGCGTTAAACAGATTACTGATTTTTCCTTAGGAAGAGGCCTCAAAGTTTCCTGTTATGAGGAGTATTACCCACATCCCTGTTTTGAATCCCTTATTCTTTTTCAGCCCTTAGCAAGAGGCCCTGTAGCTCTTTTGTGATAGAGATCACGTGTAACCCAGATTCCTTATTCTTTCTTAGCAAAAGGCCGTGTATTTGCCTGTGTATGAGGACCCCATTTCTGCAGATTCTTGCTTCAAAAGCCCTGATGCTTGTTTAGCCCTTAGCAAGACGCCCTAAAGTTTTTTAGGGTTTGAGGATACGTGTAACCCAGATTCCTTATTCTTTCTTAGCATTAGGCAGTCCAGTTTCTTGTATTTGAGGACTCCCACTACCCAGATGCCTACATTAAAAACCTGATTCATGGTTACCTCTTAGTAAGACGCCCTGTGGATTTTTGGGCTGAGGACTCGTGCAACCAAAATTCCTTATTCTTACATAGCAAGAGGCAGTGTAGTTTCCTGTATATGAGGACTCCCATTTCCCAGATTCCTGTTTCATTCTCAGCAAGGTGCTGAGATATTTCATGGTGACCTAGAATTCCAGTTGTTTGGATATCAAGAGAAAGACTTCCATAAGGTTATAGGGGAACTGGAATCCAAGATGCCTGGTTCCACTTAACAAGGCCTCCCCAAAATGTGGAATCTCCTAAACCCAATATCCCAATTCCCACCAGCCCAACCTCAAGAAATTTCTGTAGTTTGATGTAACCTGAATCAAGGGACTTGGTACCAATATGCCATTTGATTCCTGGAGTACCTGATTATGGTCCTAGATGTTCATAAGACTCAAAAGGATATTTGGGCCAGTTCCTCGATTACAACTATCAAGATCATAGAATGTCCCTGGAGATATGTAATGACTGATTAAGGGTAACTACGGAGCTAGTAGCTCTGAAAAATGTAGGGACCCTGAAGCCAGATTTCTGATTAAACCTTATCAAGAGGCCCTATAGATTCTGGCGAATGAGAACTCCTAGAACCGGATTTCCTTTTCCTTCTCTGCAATATGCCCTGATTTTCCCTCCTGATGTGGATCCAAAAACTCTGTATACAAATAGGCAGATGCCCACAAATTACCTAGGGTCGTGGAATCCATGAATCCTGGTTACCCTTAAAAGTATGTAATATATATTTGGCAACCTCAAAACACCAGGTCCCTATCGGAGTAGAAGGACAAACAGAAGTTTTAGGATTACAAGGTACATCTTAAGGTGATAGTTACAAACAAATATGGTGATAAGATTCTTTGTGTCCTGGAATCTGCCCTTTGTTGTCCCGAGGAACCCAACGGACTTGAGGTTCCACATTCTTGGTTACAACTATCAAGACGATCAGAAGGTTACTGAGATTTTATAATGAAAAAATTGTCATTTTCAAGAAGCCTGTGGCCCTAAAGAATGTGTGGAAATAGAATCCCAGACTCCACATTAGCCCTTATAAGTTTTCCATGTAGAATTCTTGGATTGGTGACCCCCGTAACCCCGAATCTTTTTATTCTCAGTAAGACTCCCAGAAGTTACCTGGCAACGTGGAAGTGCAAACTATTATATAACCAATAAGCATAAGCCCAAAAGGCCGGAAGGGCCCTGGAATCCAAGATTGCTGGATCCCCTTTAAGAAAACGTCCTACATATTTGGGAACATCTAATTTCAAGTTACGAATGTCAATCTAAAATTCCAGTAGTAGTTTCTGGATTAGGAAGGTAAACCTGAAGTCAGAAATTACACGAAAAATTGTGACATGATTCCTTGGGTTGTGGAATCTGTCCTTACATACTCCTGCAAAAAAAGCTGAGCAGATGGCCAGATTCTCTGTTACAAATAAGAAGAGGAGCAGCAGGTTCCTGGGAATTGGTAATAACATATTTGTGGTATGTATAGAGTAATTAGATCTGGTAAGTGTGGGGGCTGGGACTCCTAATTCCTGATTAGCATTTGCCAATTCCTGCAGGCCTCTAGGTATGAGAACTACCTTAAACCAGGGAAAAAATAACAAATGGCCAGAAGTTTGCTGATCACATGCAAACTGACTTTCCTTGTTCCACATTGGTAACATGAGTAGAAACGTTCTGAAGACATAGAGTCCGAGATTCCTGTTTCATTCTCAGAAGAACGACTAGATATTTCCTCATTTCCTAAAGTCCAGACACGTGGCACCCAATAGAAAGACTCCAGAATGCTCCTATGGACTTGTTAACCAAGACCCTGGTGCCCTCACAAAAATACCTTCTAAACATGGTGCAACTTCTAAACCCAAGGCCTAATTCCGAATAACTGAACTACCAGAAGTTTCTAGAGTACGAGGTAACCCTGAACTCAGGGCTTGCATTCAAAACACCCGAGATGATTACTTGTGTCCTGGAATTTGGCGTTAGAGATTCCATAATCTAAATAGGACTTGTAGTGCCATATTTTCATTTAAATTATCAAGGGGACCAGAATGTTGCGGGACTTCTGCAATGAGTGATTCTTAATATGCACAAAGGATACAGCTCTGAAAAATATGGGGACGTTGAAGTCCGAGTCTTGTAGGCCTTATCAAGATGCCTTGAACAGTTTCTGAATTGAGGACTCATGTAACCCAGATTCGCTTTCTTCCTTAGCAAGAGCCCGTGTAGGTTCCAGTATATGAGAACTCCCATTCTTGCGTCGAAATCCTATTTCTTGTTGAACCCTTAGCAAGACGCCCAGTAGATTTTTGGCGTTGAGGTCTCGGGAAAACCAGATTTCTTATCCTTTCTTAGGTAGAGGCTGTGTAGTTTCCTCTATGTTAAGACTCCCATTACCGAGAGTCCTGCTTTGAAACCCTGATACATGTTTAGCCCTTAGAAAGACGCCCCGTAGAATTTTCGGATCGAGGACATGTATCACCCAGATCCCTAGTTTGTCCTTAATAAGAGGTTGTGAAGTTTCCTGTATATGAGGACTCCCATTCCCCAGATTCGAGCTTCAAATCCCTGATATTTTTATCCCTCAGTAAGACTCCCTTAAGTTTTTTGGAATTTTAGGACTCGTGTAACCCAGATTCCTTATTTTTCCGTAGTAAGAGGCCTTGTAGTTTCCCGTATATGAGGACTCCCATTTCGCAAATTCCTGCTTAATTCTCAGCAATACCCGAGATATTTCCTGATGACCATAGAATTCCAGTTGTTTGGATATCAATAGAAAGACTCTCATATAGTACTTGGGAACTGTAATCCAAGGATCCAGGTTCCCCATAGTGAGACATCCTAAAGGTGTGTAATATTCTAATTCCAATTCCCACCAGTCTTACCACAGGAAATTTCGGTATTTTGAGGCAACCTGAAGTGAGGGATTTTGTGGCAAAATGCCAGTTGATACCTGGGGACTGGATTATGGGCGAAGATGTTTATAGGAAACAAACAAAATTGTAGGTCCAGATCATTGATTACAACTATTGAAAGGACCGGAATCTTCTTGGATCGGTAATAAGAGAGTTTATCTATCCACTCAGCAAGTAGCTCTGAAAAATGGAAGGACCTACAAACCCAGATTCCTGATTAAATCTTATCAAGAGGTCATATAGGTTTTGAAGATTGAGGACCCCTGAACCCGCATTCTCTTCTGGGTCTCAGCAAGATGCGCTGATTTTTTCTGGCGATCTGGATTCCAAAATCTGTATGTAAATACACAGATGCCCAGCTGTTTCTCAGGGACGTGGAATCCGTGATTCCTGGTTACCTTTAAAAATATGTACTACACGCTTAGCAACCTCAAACCCCGAGGTAATAGAAAATAGATTCATTCATGAACGGAAGTTTTAGGATTACAGGGTACATGTTAAGATGAGTTACACACAAATGTGGCGAGATGAAGCCTTAGTCCTGTAATCTGACTCTAGTTGTGCCGAGAAACCCAAATGAATTGCACGGACTGGATCTTGGTTACAACAATCAAGAGGACCAGAAGGTTGCTGGGAATCTATAATGACACTTGTCCTTTCCAAGTGGCAACGTGCTCTGAAGAATTTGGAGAACTAGAAGTCCAGATTGCAGATAAGCCCTTATAACAGAACGCTGTAGAAATGGATTGAGGGCTCACATAACCCACATTCCTTTTTATATTATCAGGAAGATGCCCGGATGTTTTCTGGTGACGTGGAATTACAAACTCTTATACACTGATACACATACGCCAAGAAGTTTCCCAAAGACCTGGAATTGAAGATTGCTTGTTCCCCATTAAGTATACAACCTAAATATGTGGAAACCCTTAATCCCACATTCTCAATGCGAAAACGAATGTCCAACTGTAGTGTCTGGACTACGAGGTAAACCTGAGGCCTGTGATCACGTTAACAAATGGAAGATGATTGCATGGATTGTGAAATCTGGCCTTACAGGACCCTATGACAAATGGACCAGTAGGCCAGATTCTCAGTTACAACTATCAAGAGGTGCAAAACGTTCCTGGGGAACGACAATGCCCGATTTAGGGTATGCATATAGGACGTTGCTCTGAATAATATAAGAACCAGGACTCCCAGATTAGCATTTGCCAAAGTCCCTGTCGATTCCCATGTATGAGCACTGCCTTAAGCCACGGATAATTTAGCAAATGCCCAGATGTTTGAAAGTTACGTGGAAACCGAGTTTCCTGGTTCCTCTTTAGTAAAGCGTGTAGAAACTTTCAGTGGACACAGTGACTCAGTGACACAGTTCTAAACAAAACGACGAGATGTTTCCTGCTGGCCTGGAAGTCCAAACTCTTGTATACCCATAGAAAGATGACAAGAATAGTCCTGGGGACGTGGAATCTACGATTACTGGTTCCCTCCCAATAATACCTCCTAAAAAAAATGGAACACCTAAACCCAAAGTCCTAATAATGAACAGCGGAGCCACTGAAGTTTCTGGAGTATGAGGTGACACTGAGGTCAGGGCTTACATACAAAAAATCCGAGAGAATTTCCTGTGTGCTGGATTTGGAGTCAGAGTTTCCGAGTATCTAAATGGATTTGTAGTGCCAGATTCTCGTTCACAACTATCAAGAGTACCAGAGTGCTGCTGGAGTCCAGGAATGATTGATTCAGAATATCCACATAATAAATAGTTCTAAAACATGAGAGGTGCTCGAAGCCCTGATCTTGTTAAGCCCTTAGCAAGTTGCACTGCAGATTTTCGGTATTTTGGATCCATGTAGCCCAGATTCCGTATAAATCCTTCACAAGAGTCATGAGTTTCCTGTAAATGAGGATTACCCAGATTCCTGCTTCATTCTCAGCAAGACACGGGGATATTTCGTGATGAGGTAGAATTCATGTTGTTTGGATATCAACTGGAAGACCCCTAGAAGTTTCCTGGGCAATTGGAATTCAAGATTCCTGGTTCCCTTGTACAAGACACCCTAACAATATGGAGACCTAGAAGCCCAGAATCCTGATTACACCTTATCAAGAGGTCCTGTAGATTTCAGCGAATGCGAACTCCAAGAACCCGAATTCCTTTTTCGTTCTCAGCAAGATGACTTGATTTTCCCTGTCGATGTGTATTCCAAAGCTCTGTATACAAAAAGACAGATTCCCACAAGTTTCCTAAGGATGGGGAATCCGTGATTCCTGGTTACCTTTAAAAATACTTACTAAACATTTTGCAACTGCAAAACCCTCGGCCCCTCTGAAAATAACAGGACAAATGGAAGTTTGAGAATTACAAGGTTTATCTTGAGACCAAGAGTTTCATCCAAATACGGTAATATGATCCTTTATATGCTGGAATCTGGCCTTAGTTGTCTCGAGGAACTTAACGTACTTATAGTACCAGATACCCGTTTACAACTATCAAGAGCACAAAAATGTTGCTGGAGTCCTGAATTGACTGATTCCTAATATCCACATACTAAGTAGCTCCAAACATGTGGGGAGCTCGAATCCCTGATTCTTGTTTGTCCAGTAGCAAGACGTCATGAGAATTTTTTCAGATTGAGGACTTGTTTAACACAGATTCCCTATTCTTTCTTTGCTGGAGGCCATGTAGTGTCCTGTACATGAGGACTCCCTTTCCCCAGATTCCTGTTTTATAACTCTGATTCTTGTTTAGCCCTTAGCAAGACGCCATGTACATTATCTGATTGAGGAACCGTGTAAAATAAATTTTTTACTTTTCCTAAGCAAGAGGCCTCGAAGTTACCTGTTATCAGGTGTATTACCCACATTCCTGCTTCTTATCCCTTATTCTTCTTTAGGCCTTAGCAAGAGGTCCTGTAGTTCTTTTGGGAGAGAGAACACGTGTAACCCAGATTCCGTATTCTTTGTTAGCAAAAGACCGTGTATTTGCCTGTATATGAGGACCCCATTTCCGCAGGTTCATGCTTCAAAATCCTTGATTCGTGTTTAGCCCTTGGTAAGAGGCCCTGAAGTTTTTTAGGGATTGAGGACACGTGTAACCCAGATTCCTTATTTTTTCTTAGCAATAGGCAGTCCAGATTCCTGTATTTGAGGATTCCCACTACCCAGATTACTACATTAAAAACCTGATTCATGGTTACCTCTTAGTAAAACCCTCTGTGGACTTTTGGGCTGAGGACTCGTGCAAACAAAATTCCTATTCTTCCTTAGCAAGAGGCCGTGTACTTTCCTGTGTATGAGGACTCCCATTACCTAGATTCCTGCTTCTCAGCAAGGCGATGAAATATTTCCTGTTGAACTAGAATTCCAGTTCTATGAATATCAATAGAATGACTTCCATAAGGTTATTGGGGAACTGGAATCCAAGATTCCTGGTTCCCCTTAACAAGACCTCTTGAAAATGTGGAAACTCCTAAACCCAAAGACCCAATTCCGAACTGGTGGACCACAAAAATTTCTGTAGTTTGAAGTAACCTCAATAGTGGGATTTTGTACCAATATGCCTTTTAATTCCTCGGGTACCTGATTTTGGTCCTAGATGTTCATAAGACACAAAAGGATATTTGGGTCAGATCCACGATTACAACTATCAAGAGATTAGAATGTTCCAGGGGTTCTGTAATGACAGATAAAGGGTATCTACGGAGCTAGTAGCTCTGAAAAATGTAGGGACCCTGAAGCCCAGATTGCTGACTAAACCTTATCAAGAGGCCTTGTAGATTCTGGCGAATGAGAACTCCTAGAACCGGATTTCCTTTTCGTTCTCAGCAAGATGCCCTGATTTTCACTCGTGATGTGGATCCAAAAACTGTATGGAAATATGCAGATGTCCAGAAATTACCTGGGGTCGTTGAATCCATGAATCCTGGTTACCCTTAAAAGTACGTAAAAAATATTTTGCAATCTCAAAACACCAGGCCCCTATCGGAATAGATTGACAAACAGAAGTTTTAGGATTACAGGGTACATCTTAAGGCGATAGTTACATACAAATATGGCGATAAAATTCTTTGGGTCCTGGAATCTACCCTTTGTTGTCCCGAGGAACCCAACGGACTTGTAGATCCACATTCTCGGTTATAACGATCAAGAAGACCAGAAGGTTGCTGAGAATCTATAATGACTAAATTGTCATATCCAAGAAGCCTGCAGTCCTAAAGAATGTGTGGAAATTGAATACCAGATTCCAGATTAGCCCTTATAATGTGTCCATGTAGAATTCTTGGATTGGAAACCCCCATAAG
>NW_007247977.1:2173-3229 GCF_000164805.1 Carlito syrichta | reverse complement strand
AATGAATGGGTGGTGACCTGGCAGAGAAACGTCCATGCACCAGGCTCTCCCCGTGGGAAGGGCTCAGTGGCTGACTCCGGCTGCACTTTCTGGCATCCAGGGTCGTTGGAAGGGAGCCAGTCTCACGATGGGGCCTCAAAGTGGGTGGATGCCAGGTGCGAGTACTGATGCCTGTCATCCCATTACTCTGGGTGGCTGAGGCAGGAGGATGGCCTGAGCTGCTGTATTTGAGACCAGCTCAGGGACCTTGGCAAGACGTCGTCTCTACAAAAACCAAAAACAATGAGCCAAGCATGATTCTGAATGCCTGTTGTTATGGTCACTCAGGGGGCTGGGGCGTGAGGATCAACGGAGCCCAGCCAGTGGATGCTGTGGTGCCTGAGAGCGGGCCCCTGTGCCCCAGCCTTGGTGACAGAGTGGGACTCCGACTCAGAATAATAATACCAACCACCCCTCCCACTACAACCACAAGTGGGGATCAGGGTCTCAGTCTGGCATCCTCACCCTTCGGAGACCCAGGTGAGTGGATGGCCTGAGCCTATGGGTTCAACACCAGCCTGGAATACAGGGTGAGACCTCATCTTAACCATCAAAAATAATTCGAATGATTAGCCAGGTGTGGTGGCACAGGCCTGTGGTTCCAGCTACTTGTAGGGCCGAGGCGGGAGGATCGCATGAGCCCAACAGTTGTAGTCTGCAGTGACCGTGAGCATGCTCCTGTGATCTGACCTTAGTGAGAGGGTGGGATTCTGATTCCAAATAATAATCACCACCACCTCTGACACACTGCATGAGGAGTCACCCTCAGGGATTGGAGAGGAACACGCACTTTCTGGCCTGTCATTCATGGGAGGTTTCATGGGTGGCCACCAGGCATGTTCATCTCACGCCTTTAGCCACATGCTCCAGAAGGCCTGCACCCGCCCTCCACACTCGGGCCCCACAGCAAAGACATGTGTGAGCTCACGGAACAAATGAACCCAAGTTAGGGTGGCTATCGAGCACAGAGGGATCAAGGCGGTCCAGCAATGATGAGGCCAGACCAGGTTCGAATTG
>NW_007247977.1:0-1301 GCF_000164805.1 Carlito syrichta | reverse complement strand
CTCACAAAGTCCTGGGATGATGAGGCTGATTCCCCAAGCCCAGCCTCGTTCCTTCATCGAAAATGAACCAGAAGGCCTGGCACGGCAACCCATGCCTGCAATTCCAGCACTCTGGGAGGCAGAGGCAGAAGGATTGTTCGAGTTCAGGAGCCCAAGGCCAGCCTGGGCCACACAGGGAGATCCTGTTTCTGCATCCATCCAATCAGGTTTCTGGTGTTGAGTTGCCCGTCGTCCTGGCCACCCCGAAGGTTGAGGGGAGTGGATCACCAGAGCCTGTGATATTGAGATTGGTGGTGAACATCAGTCGTGTCCCAGGCCCTAGCATGTGATGTGGTGTGGTCACGTGTGGTGTGGTCACAGATCGTCTGGCTTTAGATCTGGAAAAATGGGATTGGGGGAAGAAATGTCTTTGGGAGAGTGTTGAGTCCTTGGCCTTTCTTGGCAGAAGGTCCTGATTGTGGTCGGCCAGCCTGGAGCACATTTCTCACCTCGGAGAGGAAGGCTGGCAGGAACCTGGACAGGAAGACTCAGGAACTCTTGCACCAAAGTGGGGGCTGCCATTGGGGGGAGGTGGGTCTGGAAGGTGCCAAGCGTGGAATACCCTCACATGTGGGGTTGGTGGGAAGAAGAACTCAGGGCAGAAATTATGCAGGAGAATGGATTTCTTTCTTTTCTTTCTTTTTTCTTTTCTTTCTTTCTGTCTTTCTTTCCTTCCTTCCTTCCTTTCATCCTTCTTTCTTTCTTTCTCTTTCTTTCTTTCTTTCTTTCTTTCTTTCTTTCTTTCTTTCTTTCTTTCTTTCTTTCTTTCTTTCTTTCTTTTGTTCTTTCTTTCATTCTTTCTTTCTTCCTTCCTTTCTTTTTCTTTCCTCAGTAGGTTGCCCAGGCTGCTCTAAAACCCCCCAACTCTGGCCATCCTCTCAACTTGGGCCTCCCAAACTGCTGCAATCACAGGCTTCCATTTCGATGACATCCTGCTTTTCCTGCACGGCCTTGTACTCTGGTCTGGAGGAAATCCTCCTGCCAATGCCTGCCCTCACCCAAGGTTTTTGGGGTTTTGCTTGGGGTTTTGGTAGGGGCTTGCTATGGTTTCCAGCCTGGTCTCAATCTCCCAGGCTATGGCCATCTTCCTTTCTCATCCTCCCCAAGTGCCAAGGAGTCAGGCATGAGTCGTCCTGCAGTTCCTGCACCCCTGATGTTTTGAGATTCATGACCTCCCTTTCCCCAGGGCGGCCCCTGGGGAGGAGTAGGTGGGTCCACCCTGGTGATTGAGGTGGGCAGTGGGATGGGCATCCAAGCAGAGA
>NW_007247976.1:9402-11780 GCF_000164805.1 Carlito syrichta | reverse complement strand
CAGCTGACTTAAGTATTTAGCTACCCAGATAGGCAGCTGCCAAGCCAGCTGACTTAACGGAATGCATCAACTATCTAGCCAGGTGACTTATTTATCTGATTTAACTAGTTAGCCAGCTGGCTGTGCAGCTGAATTAACTAGCTGAATTAACCTGCTAGCCAGCTGGCTAGCCAGCTGACTGAACTTGCTAGCTGCCTACCTAGCCAGCTGGGAAGTCAGATGAATTACCTAGCTGACTTAACTAGCTAGCTACCGATGTATACCACTGGCTTACCCACTGAATTAAATACCTAGCTACCTAGCTAACTAGCTGACTCGTGAGCTGACTTAACTAGGTGACTTAACTAGCTAGCCAGCTGGCCAGTAAGCTGACTTAAGTAGTTAGCTACCCAGATAGGCAGCTGGCTAGCCAGCTGACTTAACAGACTGAATCAACTATCTAGCCAGCTGACTTATTTATCTGATTTAACTAGCTAGCCAGCTGGGTGTCCAGCTGAATTAACTAGCTGAATTAACCAGCTAGCCAGCTGGCTAGCCAGCTGACTTAACTACCTAGCTACCTACCTAGGCAGCTGGGAAGCCTGATGAATTACCTAGCTGACTTAACTAGCTAGCCACCCAGCTAGCCAGCTGGCTAGCCACTCACTTAACTAACTTACTTAACTAGCTTGACAGCTGGCTAACCAGCTGATTTAATTAATAGTTACCTACCTAGCTAGGTGGCTAACCAGCTGACTTACCTAGCTGACCTAACCAGCTAGCCAGCTGGCTAGCCAGGTGAATTAACTATGTAGCTACCCAGCTAGCCAGTTGGCTTGTCACTTGAATTAACTAGCTCACTTATCCAGCTAACCAGTTGGCTAGCCAGCTGACTCAACTAGCTGACATAACTAGTTAGCTGGCTGGTAGCCAGCTGACTTAACTAGCTGACATCTCTAGCTAGCCAGCTGGCTAGGCAGCCGACTTAACCGTTGTATACTGCTGGCTTGCCCACTGTATTAACTACCTAGCTACCTAGCTAGCCAGCTGGCTAGCGAGCTGTCTTAACTAGATGACTTAACTTGCTAGACAGCTGGCTAGTCAGCCGACTTAAGTAGTTAGCTACCAAGATAGGCAGCTGGGTAGCCAGCTGATTTAAATAACTGATGCAAGAAGCTATCCAGCTGACTTATCTGTCTGATTTAACTAGCTAGCCAGCTGTCTGGCTAGCTGAATTAACTAGCTGAATTAACCAGCTAGCCAGCTGGCTAGACAGCTGACTTAACTAGCTAGGTACCTACCTAGCCAAATGGGAAGCCAGATGAATTAACTAGCTGACTTTACTAGGTAGCAAGCTGGCTAGCTAGCTGACTTAACTAGCTTGGTACGTAGCTATCTAGCTGGTTAGCCAACTGACTTAACTAGTTGACTTAACCAGCTATCAATCTGACCCAGATAGCTCACTTAACTAGTTAGCCAGCTGGCTACCCAGTTGAATTAAATAGCTCTCTACCTAGCTAGCTAGCTGGCTAGTCAGCAGACTTAACTAGCTGAGTTGATTAGCTATCCACCTGGCTAGACAGCTGCCTTGAAATGCTCACTAACTAGCTAGCCAGCTGGCTAGCCAGCTGACTTAATTAGCTGACTTAAATAGATGGCCTGCTTGCTAGACAGTTGAATTAACTAGCTAGCCCTATAGCTAGCAAGTTAGCTAGCTAGCTGACTTTAATAGGTGATTTAACTAGCTAGCCAGCTGACTAGACAGCTGAGGTAAATAGCAAGCTTCCCAGCTGGCAAGCTGTATATCCAGCTGACTTAACTAGGTGGCTTAACTACCTAGCCAGTTGGCTAGACTGCTGACTTAACTATCTATCTAACCAGTAAGCCAGTTGTCTAGCCTGCTGACTTAAATAGGTGACTTATGTAGCTAGCCAGTTGGCTAGCAGGCTGACTTAACTGCCTAGTTACCTAGCTAGCCATTTGAGTTAACTAGCTAGCTAAATATGTAGCCTGCTGGTTTGCCAGCTTATTTAACTACCAAACTACCTATCTAACCAGCTGGCTAGTGAACTGACTTAACTAGGTTTCTTAACTAGATAACTAGCTGACTAGTCAGCTGACTTAAATAGCTAGCTACCCAGCTAGGCAGCTGGCTAGCCTATTGAATTAGTTGGCTGTCTTAACTGACTGACTTAATGAGCTAGCTATCTAGCTAGCCAACTGTCTTAACTAGCTGGCTTAACTAGCTAGCTACCTAGCTGACTATCTAGCTAGCCAGCTGACTTAACTAGCTGACTTAACTATCTAGCTAGCTGACATAACTAGCTGACATACATAGTTATCTTCCTAGGTAGCCAGCTGACTTAAGTAGCTGAAATAACTAGCTAGCTTGATGGCTA
>NW_007247976.1:0-8948 GCF_000164805.1 Carlito syrichta | reverse complement strand
CCCGGCCCCCGCACCCTCGACCTGCTGGGCTCTGGTGATCCTTCTGCCTCAGCCTTCCAAGTAGCCGGAATTACAGGCGCGTGCTACCACACCCAGCTCATTTTTTTGATTTATTGTAGTGATGAGGTCTCACTGCCCAGGCGGGTCTCTAACCCGCAGACTCAGGCAATCAACTCACCTCAGCCTCCCAAAGGCATGGGATTACAGACTGAGTCACCGAACCTGGCTGCCAGCTCTCTTATCTAGTTGAATTAATCAGCTAGCTAGGTGGCTAGTCCACTGACTTAACTACCTCACTACCTAGTTAGCCAGTTGGCCAGCCGGCTGTTTTAATTAGCTGAATTAACTATCTAGCTATCTAGGAAGACAGCTGACTTAAAAGCTTGACTAACTAGCTAGCTATCAGCTGATTTAAAGTGCTAGCTAACTAGCTAGCTACCTAGCTATCAAGCTGACTTAAATAGTTAGCTGTGTAGCTAGGTAACTGACTTAACCAGCTAGCTAACTAGTTAGCTTTCCCATCATCTAACGTGCTAGTTAGCTGACTAAATCATCCAACTTAACTCTTTAGCTTCCGAGCTTCCTAGGTGGCTCAAGCAGCTGACTTAACCCTTTAGCTAACTAGCTAGCTAGCTGACTTATTCAGCTGACTTAACTAGTTAGCTAATTAGCTAGCTAGCCTTCTCAAACAGCTGACTCAACCAGTTTGCAAACTAGCTAGCTAGATGACTCAACCAGCTGACCTAACCAGTTAGTTAACTAGCTAACTACCTAACTCAACCTGCTGACTTAAACTGTTAGCTAACTTGCTAGCTAGCTGTCTTAAACAGCTGACTTAATTAGAAAGCTGACTTAACCAGCTGAATTAGGTAGGTGACTTAACTACTTAGGTAGCTGACCTAACTGACCGACTTAACTACTTAGCTACTTGACTTTTATACCTGAATTATATAGTTAGCTAACTATTTAACTATTTGAATAACTAGCTGACTTAACTAATTAGCTAACTAGTTAGGTAGAAGACTTAAGTAGCTGACTTAAATATTTAGCTAATTAGTGAGCTAGCTGACTTAGCTAGCTGACTTAGCTAGATAACTGGTTAGCTAGCTGACTTAACTAGTTGGCTAATGAGATAGCTATCTTACTTAATGAGTTTAACAAGTTAATGACCTGTTTTAACTAGTTGGTAAACGAGCTATCTAGCTGACTTAACTAGTTGTTTAACGAGTTAGCTGGTTGAAAACTTGTTTGACAAGTCGGCAGAACAGTTAGCAGTTTTAACACGTTGTCTGACTAAACAACCAACTTATTAGCTGGCTTAACAATTTGGCCGACTAGTCAGCAGACTAGTTAGCTGGGTTAGATAGTTGACTGACAAGTTGGCCCATTAGTCAGCTTTGTTAACTAGTGGGATGGCTGGTGTTTTGACCTAACTATTCATCCGATTATTATGCTGATTTGTTATATGGCCTAACTTGTCAGCGACTAGTTAGCTGAGTTAACTTTTTGACTGACAAGTTGGCCGACTATTCCACCAATTGGTTAGCTGACTTAACTAGTTGGAAGGCTAGGCGGATAACCGGTTAGCTGACTTAACTAGTCTACCAGTGAAGGAGCCGACAAGTGAGCTGATTTAACTAATTGTCTGTCGAGTGATCCGACAGGTCAGCTGACTTAACTAGTCAGCCAGCAAGAGAGCAACTGGTCAGATGACTTAACTATTCGACTGACGAGTGAACTGACTGGTCAGCTGACTTTAGCCAACTGGCGAGTGAGTCAAGTAGTCAGAAAACTTAACTTGTCCGGTCACTGAGCAGACCAGTGAGCCGACTTAACTAGTTGATTGGCAAGTGAGTCGACCAGCGAGCTGCCTTAACTAGTCAGCTGGTGTGCAAGCTGACTGGTGAGTTGAATCAATTAGTTGGCAGGAGAGCAGGCTGACTAGCTGGCTACCCTGTTGGCCTGTGAGTGAGCTGACAAGTTAGTTGACCTGTTGGCTGGTGAGCGAGGTGACTAGTTTGCTGACCGGTTGTCAGGCAACGGATTCGACTAGTTAGCTGACCTGATGGAAAGCAAGCGATCCCACGAGTTAGATGACCAGATAGCTGGGTTTCTAGCTGACTAGTTAGGTAAGTAACTAGCTGATTTGCTAACTGACTTAACTAGCTAGCTGACTAGCTAGCTGGCTATGTAGCTGACATAACTGGATACCAAACAAGCTATCTAGCTGTCTACCTAGTTGACTTAAGTAGCTAGCTAACTGGCTAGTTAACAGGATAGCTAAATTTACTATCTAGTTGATCATCTAGCTAGCTGATTAGCAAGCTGAATAGCTAGCTGACTTAACTAGCTAGCTGAATAGTTAGCTGACTTGCTAGTTGACTTAACAAGCTATCTGATATCTAGCTGACTTAAGAAGCTGACTAGCAATTTGGCTGGGTAGCTGGTTAGCCAGCTGACTTAACTAACTATTCAAATATTTGGCTACACTGCTAGCCATCTGGCTTAACTAGTTAGCTGCCTGGCTGGCTAGCTGGCTAGGGAGCCAGCTAGCCAACTAGAGGGCTCAACAGCTGGCTAGCCAACCAGGTCAATTAGGCAGCCTGCTGGCTAACAGTCGGATAGCTGGCTGACTTAACTAGCTAGCCACCCAGCTTGTCAGTTGGCAAGCCAGCTGGATTAACTAGCTGGCAACCTACCTGACAAGCCTGATAACCAACCGGCTAAGCTTGCCAGCCACCTAGTTAGCCAGCAACAAACTAGCTGACTTTACTAGCAGACTTAACTAGATAGCCATCCGGCTAGAAAGCTGACATACCTAGCTTGCTACCTAGCTAGCCAGCTGGGAAGCCAGCTGAATTAACTAGTTGACTTAACCTGCTAGCCAACTGGCTAACAATTTGACTCAATTAGCAGACTTAACTAGCTATCCAGCTGGCTAGCCAGGTGACTTAACTAGCTCTCTACATAGATAGCCAGCTGGCTAGCCAGCTGACTTAATTACCTAGCAAGCTGGATAGCCAACTGAAATAACTAGCTCGCTACTTAGCTAGCCAATTGGCTAGCCAGCTGACTTAAGTAGCTGACATAAAAAGCTGGCCTGCTTGCTAGTCAGCTGATTTAACTTGCTTGCTATATAGTTAGCCAGCTGGCTACCCAGCTGACTAAACTAGCTGACTTAACTAGCTAACCAGCTGTCAAGCCAGCTGAGATAATTAGCAACCTACCTGGCTAGCCAGCTGGATAGCCAACTGACTTAACTAGGTGACTTAACTAGCTAGCCTGCGGTCTAATCTGCTGACATAACTATCTAGCTACATAGCTAGCCAGCTGTCTAGCCAGCTGACTTATCTAGGTGACTTAACTAACTAGCCAGCTGGCTAGCAACTGACTTAACTGCCTAGGTACCTAGGTAGCCAACTGGATAGCCAGCTGACTTAACTAGTTAGCTGCCTAGCTAACCAGATGTCTATTGAGCTGACTTAACTAGATTACTTAACAAACTACTTAACTGGCTAGCCTGCTGACTTAACTTGCTGACATAACTAGCTAGACAGCTAACTTAGCTAGCTGACATAACCAGTTAGCTACCTAGCCCGCCAGCTGGCTTAACTAGCTTGCTTAAGAAGCTAGCTACATAGATAGCTATCTAGCTAGCCAGCTGACTAAAGGAGTTGACTTATCGAGCTACATAGCTGACATAACTAGCTGACTTATATAGCTAGCTTCCTAGCTAACCAATTGACTTAACTAGCAGAAAAAACTAGCTAGCCAAATGGCCAGCCATATGACTTAACTAGCTTTTTAACTAGCTAAGCAGCTGGATTGCCAACAGACTTAACGAGCTGACTTAACTAGCTAGGCACCAGGTTTACAACTGACTTAACTAGCTGAGTTAACCAGCTAGTCAGCTGGCTAGCCAGGTGGCTTAAATAGCTGGTTAACTATATAGTCAGCTGGCTAGCCAACTGACTTACATAGCTGACTTAAGATAGCAAGCTGGCTAGCCAGCTCACTTACTAGCTAGATAGTTACATAGCCTGCAGGCTAGCCAGATGACTTAACTATCTGACTTGAATAGCTAGCCTGCTGGGTAGCATTTGACATATCTAGTTAGCTCACTGGCTAGCCCTCTGGCTAGACAGCTGACAAATTAGCTGACAACCAGCTAGCCAGTTGGCTAGAAAGGTGACTTAACATGCTGACATCACTAGCTAGCCAGGTAGCTATCTAGCTGACCTAACTAGCAGCTAAATACATTGCCAGTTGGCTAGCAAGTTCTCTTAATTAGCTGAATTAACCAGCTAGCCAGCTGGCTAGCCAACTGATTTAACGAGTTAACTAGCTAGCCACCTAGCCGTCCAGCTGACATATATTTAGCTAACTAGCTAGCTACCTAGCTTGTCAGCTGACTCAATAGTTATCTAGCAAGCTAGCTATCTAGCTAAGAAGCTGACTTAAATAGTTAGCAGCCTAGCTAGCTTGCAGACTTAACCAGCTAGCTAACTAGTAAGCTTACTTGTTATCTAGCATGCTAGCTTGCTGACTTAATCATCTGACTTAACTCATTAGCTAAAGACCTAGCTAGCTGACTCAACCAGCTGACTTAATTTGTTAGTTAACTAGCTGGCTTGCCTACTCAAGCAGCTGACACAACACATTTGCTAACTAGCTAGCTAGCTGACTCAACCAGCTGGCTTAACCCGTTAGTTAACTAGCTAACTACTTCACTCATCCTGCTGACTTAACCCATTAGCTAACTAGCTATCTGTCTTAACCATCTGACTAAATTAGAAAGCTGACTTAACTAGGTGACTTAGCTATCTGACTTAACTACTTAGCTATCTGACTTAACTGGCTGACTTAACAAGTTACCTAGCTGACTTAACTACCTGTATTAAGTAGTTAGCTACCTATTTAACTAGCTGAATAACTAGCTGCTTTAATAAATGACTAACTAGTTAGGTAGCAGGCTTAAGTAGGTGACTTAAATAGTTAGCTAACTAGTGATCTAGCTGACTTAGCTAGCTTACTTAGCTAACTAGCTGCTTATGTAGCAGTCTTTGCTTGCTGACTTAACTTGTTGGCTACTGAGATAGCTAGCTGGTTTAACAAGTTGGTTAATGAGTTAGCTAACTGTTTTAACTAGTTAGTAAATGAGTTAACTAGCTGACTTAACTAATTGGTTAACGAGTTAGTTGGGTGAATTAACTTGTGGGCTGATGAGTTGGCCGACTATTTAGATTGTTAAACACGTTTGCTGCCTACTCAGCCGACTTGCTAGATGTCTTAACTAGTCGGCCGAGTTGGCCGACTAGTTAGCTTGGATAGCAAATAACTGACGAATTTTTCCACTAGTTTGCTATGTTAACTAGTTGCTTGCTCGTTTGCTGATCTAACTAGTCTGCCGACTAGTTGGCTGACAAGTTAGTTGAACTAACTAGTTGGCCGACATGTTAGCTGTGATAACTTGTCAGCTGACACGTTGGTCGACTATTCAGACGATGGTTTAGCTCACTTTACTACTTGGACGACTAGTTGGTCGACTGGTTAACTGACTTAACTAGATGGCCAGTGCATTAGCAAACAGGTGAGCTGACTTAACTAGTCAGTGGTCAAGATAGTCGACTAGTCAGCTGACTTAACAAGTCTGCGAGCGAATGAGCGGACTGGTAAGTTGACATAACGTCGTTTGGTGAGTGAGACGACTGGTCAGCTGACTTAACTAATATGCCCATGAGTGAGCTGACTGCTCAGCTGAAATTAGTCAGCTGGCAAGTGAGCCAACTGGTCAGAGGACTTAATTAGTCGGCTGCTGAGTGAGCAGAACATTGAGCCGAATTAACAAGTTGGCCGTCGAGTGAGCCGATGGGTGAGATGCCTTAACTAGTTGACCAGTGAGAAAGCCACTGGTGAGCTGACTTAACTAGTCGTCAGGTGAGCATGCTTACTAGTTCGCTGTCCTTTTGGCTTGTGAGCAAGCCGACAAGTTATTTTAACTTTTGGCTGGCGAGTGAGCGACAAGTTGGCTGACCAGTTGGCAGGTGAGTGAGCAGAGTAGTTAGCTGAACTGGTGGAAAGTAAGCAAAGCCACTAGTTAGTTGACCAGTTTGCTGACTTGCTAGCCCACTAGTTAGCTAAGAAACTAGCTGATTTTCTAGCTGACTTAACTAGATAGCTGAGTAGCTAGCTGGCTATGTGGCTGACATAACTAGCTAGCAAACAAACTATTTAAATGTCTATCTAGCTGACTTAACTAGATGGGTAGCTGGCTAGTTAGCTGGCTTGCTGACTTAACTATCTAGTTGATTATTTAGCTGACTAGATAGCTGACTTAAATAGCTAGCTGACAAGAAACCCGACTTCCTAGCTGACTTAATTAGCTAGCAGAATAGTTAGCTGACTTGCTAGCTGACTTAACTAACTAGCTGGCTAGCTAGCTTACTTTACTAGCTGACTAGCTAGTTGGCTGGCTAGCTGGCTAGCCAGCTGACTTAAGTAGCTAACAACCTGGTTAGCTAGATGGCTAGCCAGCTGGCTTAACAAGCTAGCTACCTGGCTGGCTGGTTGGCTAGGCAGCTGGCTAGCTAGCTAGAGGGCTGGCCAGATGGCTAGCTGGCTAGCTAGCTGAATTAAATAGCCAGCCGTCTGACTGGACAGTATGAAAGCCAGCCGGCTTAACTAGCCAGCCACACTGCTGGGCAGCAGGCTATCCAGCCAGATTAACTAGATGGCCACCTAACTGACCCTCCTGTTAACCAGCCATCTTAACTTGCCAGTCAACTAGCTAGGCAGCCAGCGAACCAGCTGACTGAACTAGCTGACTTAAGTAGATAGACATCTGGCTAGTTAGCTGGTTCAACTACCAAGCTAGCCAGTCGGCAAGCCAGCTCTCTTTACTAGCTGACTTAACTAGATAGCCTGCAGGCTAGCCAGCTGACTTAATTAGCTAACTACCTACCTAGACGGGGGCTATCCAGTTGACTTAACTTGCTGACTTAGCAAGATAGACAGCTGACTAACCAGCTGACTTAACTAGCTGGCTACTTAGCTAGTCAGATGGCTAGCCACTTGAATTAACAAGCTGACTTAAGGAACTAAACAGCTGGCTAGCCATCTGACTCAACTAGGTGACTTAAATCATTAGCCAGCTGGCTAGCCAGCTGACTTAACTAGCTGACATCACTAGATAGCCAGGTGGTTAGCCAGCTTAATTAACTAACTAGCTAGCTATGTATCATGATGGCTTGCCAGCTAACTTAACTAGTTGACGTAAAGAAATAGCCAACTGTCTAGTCAGCATATTTACCTAGCTAGCTCTCCTACTGGGCAGCTGGCTGGCCAGCTGATTTAACTAACTGACTTAACTAGCTAGGCTGCTGACTTAACTAGCTGAGTTAACTAGGTAGCTACCTACCAAGCAAGCTGACATAACTAGCTATTTAACTAACTAGTTACATAGCTAGCTATCATATAGCTAGTTTACTTAACTAGATGACTTAACTAGCTAGCTCACTGACATATCTGGCTGACTTAACTAGATAGCTTCCTAGCTAGCCTGCTGACTTAAGTAGCTGAAAAATCTAGCTAGCCAGATGACTGCCCATCTGACTTAACAAGCTTTTTAACTAGTGAGCCAGTTGGCTTGACAAGTAATTTTATGTGCTGACTAACTACCCAGCTGGTTAGCCAGCTGAGTAAACTAGCTAACTCAAGTAGCTGGCCAGCTGGAGAGCCAGCTGACGTAATTGCCTAGCTACCTAGCTAGTCAGCAGACCATCCAGCTGACTTAACTAGCTGACTTAATGAAACAGTCAGCTGGCTAGCCATTAAACTTTACTAGTTATCTACCTAGCTAGACAGTTGGTTAACCAGCTGACTTAACTAGCTGATATAAATAGATAGCCTAATGTCTAGCCAACTGACTTAATTGCTACCTACCTACATAGCCCTCTGACTTGCCAGTTGACTTAACAGCATAACTACCTAGCTAACCAGCTGACCAGCGAGATGACTTAATTAGGTGACTTGACTAGCTTGCCAGCTGGCTACCCAGCTGACTTAACTAGATAGCTACCCTCATAGGCAGCTGGATAACCAGCTGATTTAACTAACTCACTTAACCAGCTAGCCAACTGACTTAACTAGCTGACTTAACTAGCTAACTACCTAGTTCTCCAGCTGAGTTAACTAGTTGATTTAACTAGCTAGCAACCTAGCTAGCCAGTTGGCTGTTCAACTGACTTAACTATCAGACTTTTTAAGTAGCCAGTTGGATGGTCAGCTGAATTAACTAGCAGATTTAACCAGCTAGCCATCTAACTAGCCAGCTCTCTTAACTAGCTAGCTACCTAGCTGCTGCCAGCTGGGAAGCCAGCTGGATTATGTAGGTGACTTAACTAGCTAGCCAGCTGGCTAGACAGCTGACTAAACCAGCTGACTTAACCAGCTTGCCAGTTTGCTAGCCAGATGACTTAACTCACTGATGTCACTAGCTACCCAGGTAGCTATCTAGCTGATTTAACTAGCTAGTTACTTACCTTGTCAGTTGGCTTGCCAGCTCTTTTAACTAGCTGAATTAACCAGCTAGCCAGCTGGTTAGCCAACTGATTTAACTAGCTCGCTTCTTAGGTAGCCACCAGCTAGCTAACTAGTTAGCTTACTCATTATCTAACATGGTAGCTAGGGGACTTAATTATCATACTTATCTCCTTAGCTACTAGCTGACTCATACAGCTGACTTAACTCGTTAGCTAACTAGCTGACTAGCCTACTAAACCAGCTGACTCAACCCATTTCCTAACTTGCTAGCTAGCTGACTCAACCAGCTGACTTAATACGTTAGTTAATTAGTTAACTACCTGACTCAACCTGCTAATTTAACCCAATAGTTAATTAGCTAGCTAGCTGTCTTAACCAGCTGACTAAATTAGAAAACTGATTTAACT
>NW_007247975.1:4919-6399 GCF_000164805.1 Carlito syrichta | reverse complement strand
TCACAATTAGCTAGCTGAATAGTTAGCTGACATGCTAGCTGACTTAAATAGCTAGCTGGCTAACTAGCTGATGTAACTAGTTGACTGGCTAGTTGGCTGGCTAACTTGATAGCCAGCTGAATTAACTAGCTAGTTAATTAGTTAACTAGATGATTAACCTGCTGGGTTCACTAGCTAGCTACCTGGATTGCTAGTTGGCTAGGCAGATGGCTAGCTAGCTAGCAGTCTCATCAGCTGACTAAAAAGTCGGATTAAATATCCAGTAGTCTGGCTGGATAGTCAGATAGCCAGCTGGCTTAACTAGCCGGCCACCCTGCTGGTCAGCCGGGGCTAGCCAGCTGGCTTAAATAGCTGGCCACCTACCTGACCAGCCTGCTAACCAGTCGGCTTAACTTGCCAGCCACCTAGTAAGCCAGCCGCCTAACCAGGTGACTTAACTAGCTGAATTAACTAGATAGCCATCCAACTACCCAGCTGGGTTCAATAGCTAGACACCTAGCTAGCCAGCTGGCTAGCCAGTTCTACTTAATTCGCTGACTTTTCTAGCTAGCCAGCCAGCTAGCCAGCTGACTTAATTAGCTAGCTGCCTACCTAGCCTGGTGGCTAGCCAACAGACTTAACTAGCAGACTTATTCAGCTAACCAGTTGGCTTGCCAGATGACTTAACTAGGTGACTTAACTAGCTAGGCAGCAGGCTAGACAGCTGACTTAACTATCTAGCTACATAACTAGTCAGCTGTCTAGCCAGCTGACTTAACTAGGTGACTTAACTAGCTAGCCAGCTGGCTGATAGGTTGACTTAACTTCCTAACCTAGCTAGCCAGCTGGATAGCCAAGTGACTTAACTAGCTACCTACCCACTGAGCCTGCTGGCTTACCAACGGACTTAAATAGCTAGCTACCTATATAGCCTGCTGTCTTCCCAGCTGACTTAATTAGGTTACTTAACTAGCTAGTTAACTGGCTAGCCAGATGACTTAACTAGTTAGCAACCGAAATAGGTAGCTGGCTATCCAGCTGACCTAACTCGCTGACTTAAATAGCTAGCAAGCTGAATTAACTACCTGACTTAACCACCTAGCTATGTAGCTAGCCAGCTGGCTTAACTAGCTGGCGCAACTAGCTAGCTACCTAGCTAGCTATACATCTAGACAGCTGACTTAACTAGCTGACTTAACTAGATAACTAGGTTACATAACCAGCCCACTTATATAGCTAGCTTCCTAGCTAGCCAGCTGACCTAACTAGTTGAAATAACTAACTCACCAAATGGCTGGCCATCTGACTTAACTAACTTTTAACTAGCTAACCAGCTGGATAGCCAACTGACTTAATGATTTGACTTAACTAGCTAGCTAGCTGGTTGCCAGCTGACTTAACTAGCTAACTTAACCAGCTAGTTAGCTGGTTAAAAATTTGACTTACCAAGCTAGCTACCTTTCTAGCCAGCTGGCTAGCCAGCTGACTTACCTAACTGACT
>NW_007247975.1:0-4731 GCF_000164805.1 Carlito syrichta | reverse complement strand
CACTAACTAACCAGGTTGCTATCCAGATGACTTAACAACTAGCTACCTATCTTGCCAGTTGGCTAGCCAACTCTCTTAAATAGCTGAGTTAACCAGCTAGCCAGCTGGCTAGCCAGCTGCCTTAACTAGCTGACTTAACTAACTAGCTACCTAGCTAGTCAGCTGACTTAAATAGTTAGCTAACCAGCTAGCTACCTACCTAACAAGCTGATATAAATAGCTGCCTAGATAACTAGATGACTTGTCCAGCTAGCTGACTAGTTAGTTTACTTATTATCTAGCGTGCTAGCTAGCTGACTTAATCATCTGACTTAACTCCTTACCTAATTAACTAGCTAGATGACTCAACCAGCTGACTCAATCCGTTTGCTAATTAGCTAGCTAGCATACTCAACCAGCTGACTCAACCCATTTGCTAACTAGCTAGCTAGCCAACTCTACCAGCTAACTCAACCCATTTGCTAACTAGCTAGCTAGCCAACTCAACCAGCTAAGTTAACACCTTAGTTAACTAGCTAACTACTCGATTCAATCTGCTGACTTAATCCATTAGCTAAATATCTAGCTAGCTGTCTTAACCAGCTGATTTAATTAGAAAGCTGAGTTAACTAGCTGGCTTACCTCTCTGACTTTATTTAGCTAGCTGACTTAACTGCCTGACTTCACTAGTTAGCTAGCTGACTTAACTATCTGAATTAAATAGTTAGCTAACTACTTAACTAGGTGTATAACTAGTTGGCTTAACTAATTAGTTAACTAGTGAGTTAGCAGACTTAAGTTGCTGACATAGTTAGCTCACTAGTGAGTTAGCTGACTTAGCTAGCTGACTTAACCTAGTTGGCTAACGAGAGAGCTAGCTGACTTAACTAGTTGGTTAATGAGTTAGCTAGGTGAATTATCTTGTTGACTGATGAGTTGGCTGACTAGTTAGCAAGTTTACCAAGTTGGGTGACTACTTGGCCAACTTAGCTGGCTTAACAAGTTGGCCGACTACTCGGCTGACAAGTTAGTTGGGTTAACTAGTTGACTGATGAGCTGGCCAACAAGTTAACTCGTTTAACTATATGGCTGGCTAGTTCACTGACCTACTAGTCCCTGAATAGTCAGCCGACTAGTTCGCTTGCCTAACTAGTCAGCAGACTAGTTAGCTGACATAACTTGTCAGCAGACAAGTTGGCTGACTAGTCGGTTGACTGGTTAGCTGACTTAACTAGTTGGCCAGCCAGTCAGCTGACCGGTTAGCTGGCTTAACTAGTTGCCTGGTGAGTGAGCCGACAGGTGAGCTGTCTTAACTAGTCAGCAGGTGAGTGAGTCAACTGGTCAGCTGACTTAACGAGTCACCCGGTGAGTGAGCCAACTGGTCAGCTGACTTAATTAGTCACTGGTGGGTGAGCCGACTGGTCAGCTGACTCAACTATTCAGCTGGTGAGTGAGCTGACTGGTCAGGTGACTTTAGACAGTTGGCAAGTGAGCCGGCTGGTCAGAAGACTTAGCTAGAAGGCCTGTGAGTGAGCCAATGGGTTAGACAACTTAACTAGTCATCTGGCAAGTAAGCCGACTGGTCAGCTTACTTAACTTGTCAGTTGGCGAGTGAGCTGACTGGTCAGCTAACTTTAGACAGCTGGTGATTTTGCTGACTGGTCAGAAGACTTATCTAGTAGGCCAGCGAGTTAATCATTGGGTGAGCTGCCTTAACTAGTCAGCCAGTGAGCTAGCTGACTTAACTAGTTGGTTGGTGAGCAACCGATTAGTTAACTGACCTGTTGTCTTGAGAGTGATCCGACAAGTTAGTTGACCTGTTGGTTGGTGAGTGAGCTGACCAGTTTGCTGATCAATTGGCAGGCAAGTGAGCTGAATAGCTAGCTCACTGATGGAAAGCGAGCGAGCCCACTAGTTAGCTGACCAGCTAGCTCAGTTGCTAGCCGACTAGTTAGCTAAGTACATTCTTGATTTGCTAGCTGACTTAACTAGCTAGCTGACTAGCTAGCTGGCTATCTAACTGATGTAACTGGGTAGCAAAGAAACTATCAAGCTGTCTAGATAGCCGACTTAACTAGCTAGCTAATTGGAGAGATAGCTCGCTAGCTGACTTAAATATCTAGCTGACTAGCTAGCTGACTAGCTAGCTGATGTAACTAGTTAGCAGACTAGCAACGTGACGTGCTAGCTGACTTAACTAGCTAGCTCAATATTTAGCTGACTTACCTAGCTTGCTGGATAGCTAGCTGACTTAACTAACTGACTAGCTAGATGGCTGGCTAGCTGGCTGACCAGCTGACTTAACTAGCTAGCTACCTGGTTGACTAGAATGCTAGCCAGCTGGCTTAACTACCTAACCACCTGGCTGGCTATCTGGCTATGGTGCCGGCTATCTAGCTAGTGGGATGACCAGCTGGCTAGCCAGCTGGCTTAAATAGCCAGCTGGCTGGCTGGACAGTTGGATAGCTAGCCAGATTAACAAGCCAGTCACACTCCTGGTCAGCCGGCTAGCCAGCCAGCTTAACTGGCTGGCCACCTACTTGACCAGCCTACTAACAAGCCGGCTTAAGTTGTCAGACACCTAGCTAGTCAGCTGGCTAACCAGCTGACTTAACTAGCTGACTTAACTAGACAGCCCTCCGGCTAGACTGATGGTTTAACTAGCTAGCCACCTAGCTAGCCATCCGACTAGCCAGCTCACTTAACATGCTGACTTAACTAGCTAGCCAGCAGGCTAGCCAGCTGACGTAATTAGCTACCAATCTAGTTAGCCAGGTGACTACCAGCTGACTTAATAAGCTTACTTAACCAGCTAGCCAGCTGGTTAGCCAGCTAATGTAACTAGTGAGCTACCTAGCTAGCCAGTTGTCTAGCCACCTGAATTAACTAGCTGACTTAACCAGCTAGTCAGCTGGCTAGCCACCTGACTCGACTAGCTGACATAACTAGTTAGCCAGCTGGATAGCCAATCAACTTAACTAGCTGACATCACTAGCTAGCCAGGTGGCTAACCAGCTGAATTAACTATTACCTACATATCCTCTTGGCTTGCAAGCTGACTTAACTAGCTGAAATAACTACCTAGTCAGTTGTCTAGCCATTTGAATTAACTAGATTTTTAACTAGCTAGTGAGCTGGCTAGCCAACTGACTTAACGAGGTGACTTAACTAGCTACCAGCTGGTTACCTAGCTGACTTAACTAGTTGATTAATGAGCTAGGCATCTGGCCAGCCATGTGACTAAACTAGCCGACTTAACTAGTTATCTATCTGGCTAGCCAACTGACTTAACTAGCTTGGTAACTCTCTAGCCACCTGGAGAGACAGCTGATTTAACTAGCTGACTTAATTCGCTAGCCAGCTGACTAGCCAGCTGACTTAACTGGGTCACTACCTAGCCAGGTGACTTAACTAGCTGTCTTAAATAGCTGGTCTGCTTTCCAGCCAGTTGAATTAACTAGCTAGGTACACAGCTGTCCAGCTGGCTGTCCAGCTGAATTAATTAGGTGACAACTACCTAGCCAGCTGTCTAGCCAGCAGACTTAATTGGTATCTAGCTAAACAGCAGGCAAGCCAGCTGACTTAACTAGATGATTTAACGAAGTAGCCAGTTGTCTAGCCAGCAGACTTAACTAGCTAGCTACCAGCTAGACAGCTGAATAGCCAACTGACTTAACTAGCTACCTACCTACATAGCTCACTAGCTTGCCAGCTGACTTAACTACCTAACTAACTAACTAATCTGCAGGGCAGTTAGCTGACTTAAATTGGTGGCTTAACTAGCTAGCCAAATGGCTAGCCAGCTGACATAACTAGTTAGCTATCCTGTTAAGCTTATGGCTATCCAGCTGTCTTAACTGACATAGCTAGCTAGCCAGCAGATTTAACTAGCTAGCTTCCTAACTACACAGTTGACCTATCTAGCTGACTTAACTAGCTTGCTACCCATCTAGCCAGGTGACTTAACTAGCTGTTTTAACTCATTAGCTACCTAGCTAGCTATCATATAGCTAGCTGACTTAACTAGCTAGCTAGCTGACATATCTAGCTGACTTAACTAGCTAGCCACCTAGCGAGCCAGCTCACTTAACTAGCTGAAATAACTAGTGAGCCAGCTGACTACCCTTCAGACGTAACTACATTTTTTACTAGCTAGCCAGCTGGCAAGAAAACTGACTTAATCAGCTCACTTTGCTACCTAGCCAGCTGGTTATCCAGCTGACTAAACTAGCTGATATAACTAGCTGGGCTGCTGGCTAGCTATCTGATTTAACTGCCTAGCTAACTATTTAGCCAGCAACCTAGCCAGCTGATTTAACTAGCTGACTTAACTAGCTAACCAGCTGGCTGGCCAGCGAACTTAACTAGCTGACTTCTCTAGATAGCCGTCTGGTGGGCCAGGTGAATTAATGAGCTGACTTAACCTGCTAGCCATATTACTATCCAGCTGACTATCTTGCTACCTAGCTAGCCAGCTGGTGAGCCATCTGACTTAACTACTTGACTTAACCAGGTAGTCAGTTGGCTAGCCAGCTGACTAAATTACCTGACTTAACTAGTTAGCCAGTTGGCTAGCCAGTTGACTTAACTAGCTCTCTACCTAGCTAGCTAGATTCCTAGACAGTTGACTTAACTAGCTGAGTTAATTAGTTAGCCAACTGGCTAGACAATTGGCTTAACTACCTACCTAGCCAGCTGGCTAGCCAGCTTTCTTAACTAGCTGACTTAAATAGCTGGCCTGCTTGCTAGTGA
>NW_007247974.1:0-11570 GCF_000164805.1 Carlito syrichta | reverse complement strand
GTGGTATAGGAACTGTGGCTACCTATGGGAGTATAAATATCATCAAGCATCTCCCTTTAGTTTCTTTATGCATGATTTCGACCTGGTTTGACTCCACTAAAATCCATGTTGAAACCTGATCCCCAATGTGGCCCTGCTGGGAGGCGGGGACTAGTGAGAAGTGTTTGGGTCATGGGGGAGAATCCTTCATGAATAGATTAATGCTATTCCTCAGAGGCGAGTTCTTGCTCTCCTAGGACCAAACTCCAGTTGACCCATGAACGACAAATGTTCAAACTGCATGAGTCCATCTATATGCAGATTTTCTTACACCTCTGCCATCAGCCCTTTCTCTTCCTTCTCAGCCTTCACTACTATTCATTTAATGAATACTAAATGTATTTTCTCTTCTTTATAGGTTTCTTCATAACACTTTCTTTTCTCTGGCTGAAAGTCACTGAAACAATACAGTATATGACACACATAATACAGGTGTTAGTCAACTGTATTATGTTACTGGTAAGGCTTTGAGTCAAGAGAAGTATCAGTAGCTAAGTATTGGAAGAGTCAAAAGCTGTATGTGGATTTTTGACTGCAAGAGGGTAGGTCAGCACCCCTAAACCCCGCATTGTTCAAGGGTCAACTACGGCTCCCAACAAAGCATATTGTTCAAAGCACTACTTCGGTTTCTCTCTCTTGTTTCCTCCCTTACCATGTGATCTCTTTACACATGCCACTCTCCACTACTCCCTTTCCCCTTTCTACCATGAGTTGAAGCTGCTTGAGGCTACCACAAGTCGGACTAAGACACAGGGATTCTTATTTACGTTTATCTTGTCATTTAGTCATCTCATTTCTGGTCATCTAACAAAAACATATGACAAACAATTAATACTTTTTCTTAAAGAAATTCCACATTCGGTACATCTACCCTTATTAAGTAAAGAAGCGCAAGTCTCAAATTCACAAGGACAACCATTTCATATCACAATTAGGGTCAGGTGCACCAAAACAGCATACCACAGTAAAAAATATATTTATAGTTTTATTTTTATAACCTCGAAGTGAGAATTTACTCAGACTTCAAAAATGCTACTCCATAAGAGAAAAAAAACAGATTGAAATGTTACATACATTATTTCAAAGAATACATAGATACTTACAGCTTATCATGAAGCAATTCTCCCAACTTTAATTCTTAAAAAAAAAAAAGAAAAATCTTTTAAATACCATATTTATATTAAACTTTTAAGTCTAAGAAGAAAAAAAAAGACATTGGCACCTTAACAATATGTGTTTGCCTCACTTTAAAATTCATTTTCTAAGAAATGGTTGTTTCTAGTCAATTACTAATATAATGCTTTCTATACAGTGAGTATCCACTACTAATCAAGAATAATAAAAATCTCGTAGTTTAGGGGAAAACATTAAATTTTTGAGAATTATTATTATTATTATTATTTTTGAGTTGGAGTCTCACTCTGTTACCCAGACTGGAGTGCAGTGGTCGCTCCCAGCCACTGCAGCCTCGACCTGCTGGGCCCCGGAGATCCTTCCGCCTCAGCCTTCCAAGTAGCTGGAACTACAGGTGCGCGCTACCACGCCCGGCTGATTTTTGATTTATTGGAGAGATGAGGTCTCACCAAGTTGCCCAGGCGGGTCTCGAACCCGAGGGCTCAGGCAATCCACTCACCTCAGCCTCCCAAGGCACGGGATTACAGGCTGAGCCACCGAGCCCGGCTAAATTTTTGAGAATTATTCAGTGACCCATCATGGTTCACAATATTCCAATCAGAATTATCAAACTGATCCTTAAAAGTCACTAGTATATTTGCCTGAGTCAAATTTTCCATAGAACCAACTGCTATTTCTCAAGTTGTCTTTAAACCATTTGGTATTCATAAGCTAATCTCCTTTTCTTTCAGGAAGAGTGTCACAACCATTTTTAAGAAATAAGGTAGAAAGCACTTTAGTAGGCAGCTAATCAAAACAGTGCTCATTCCCTATAAAGCAGGAGTCCTCCATTTTGGAAGCATTATCAGAAACAACTGGGAAAATGTCTAAGTCTCAATGTAGAAACAGCATCTCAAACCAATGAAATCTAGGGGTGGAATCCATGCAGTGGTTTAAAGCACTCCAGATTATTGTAATATGCAGGTAAATTGGAAACCACTGCTACCGCATGCTAAATAGATTAAATACTGACAGCCAATTCCTGAGGAAGGTGTAAAGAAGCAGTTTTCAGAATTGGGTTCAATCCTTCCTAGTTAAATTTAACTCATTTTTTACAGCTCCATGTCACAAAACACATAAATGAGAAACATGTACCAAAATATGACAGTAAAGCAAAATACAGCATACACTAATAACCCAACAATCCACAGACAGCAGTCTCAGAACCTAGTAGTCCACGATGTTAAAATTACGTTTGTAATATGACTAAAACATTGTCTTTTTTATTGTACTAACATTCACACTGATGATGCAAAAGAACAGTAAAAAGAAAAAAAAACAATGATGGGCAAAACTGCTATAGCTTCAGCACAAATCAAGACAGTAGCCCCAAGCTAAACTAATAATATATTCTTCACAACCATGCACTTGTAGGTTAAAGGCACAAAACACTTTTTCTGTCTCACTGAAGAATGTCCTTGATGATCACTATCCATTAGGGAAATGCAAATTAAAACGACAACAATACCACCTCTCACCCATTAGGTGCTACAAAACACACACACACAGAGGGAGAGAGAGAAAATAACAAGTGTTATGAGGACGTGGAGAACTTGGAATGCTTGTGCACTGTTGGTGGGATGGTAAAATGATACACAGTGGAAAACAATATGGTGGGTCCTCAAACAACTAAAAGCAGAATCACCATGGGGTCCAGCCAATTTAGATTCTGAGCATATACCCAGAAGAATTGAAAACAGGGTCTCAAAGAGGCATCTGTGCACCCATGTTCACAGTAACACTATTCACAACAGCTACAACATGAAAGCAATCCAAGTGCACATCAACAGAACAGGTAAGCAAAATGTAGTAAACACATACAATGGAATATTATCCAGTATTTAAAAGGAAAGAAATTCTGGCATGCTACAACATGGATGAACCTTGAAAACATTACGCTAAGTGAAAAAAGCCAGTCACAAACAAACACCGTATAATTCCACTTATATGAAGTACCTAGAGTAGACAACACTCTGAGAGACATACTGTAGAATGTCCACTGTATGTCCTGCCGTAGACTGGCGGTTGCTAGGGCATGGAACAATGAGGAGTTACTGACTAATGGATACAGAGTTTCAGCGTGACGAGATGAAGAGAGTTATTTGTGGATGTGGATGGTGGTGATGGTAGTACACTATGAATCTAGTATATACTATGAAACTGAACACTTAAAAACGGTTAAGATGGTAAACTTTATGTGAGAGGGAGAAAAAAAGAATGACCTGGATGAAAGGAGTAAAAATTATTCATCTCAGGTCCAGGACCAGGATGTGGCAAGTGAGGTACCTACAGAGCAAAAAGGAAGGAAGCACTCACTCGCGGTTCCTGCTTTCTTAAATTTTGCATCATAGGTTTTCTCTCTCACTTCACCCTAGTGCCAGCCCTGACTAATCTCATTCAGTGTCAACCTGTGAATACAAGTCTTTCTAATATTTTATTTGATGTACATAAATACCTCTGCTGTGCATCAAAGTAGAATGGTTTTCTCAAGGAAAAACACACAATCATGGAACACTACTTTTACTTGAACAATCAACAAACACACTATGATTCTTCAGACTTGAGAATACAGCTTTTTTTCCCCAGAAATAAATGAATTTGTCACTTCAAGAAAAACATCTGACAGTGTTTGTTGCCAGTGATAAAATGTGAGCTTTCAAGCAAAAACTTAAACTTTGGAAAGCATGTATCTGCCACTGTTAAGCTTGACAGTTTCTGAATACTTAGAGGCTTTTCTGTATTGGTGGTGACAGTAACAAATGTGCTTTTCCATAGGGTATATTGAAATATGTTAACATTTGGAAGATCTGCATAACTCACCAAACCAATATTTTCCAAAAGGCAATGCATGCTACAAAATTAGGCATAGGTTAAAGAGTCAAAGTTCTAGGAAGAGCAATGAATATTATGTTAACACAGCATGAAGAGTCCGTTGAGATGGTTTCAGGATCTATACCACAACTAACCTTTCAGACTCTGCCAGCTGTTAAGTTTTTGGGGTTGCATCATAAAAGACTATTCACAATTATACGAAAGATTCCTCCATTTTTCAACTACAGATGCGGAAAGGTCAGATTTACTTTATATGCTTCAACAACAACACATGGCAACAGACTGAATTACAGAAGCAAAAATGAGAATTCAGTTGTCCTCTACCATGCCAGACACTAAAGAGATTTGCAAAAATATAAAACAACTCTAATGTTCTAAATTATTTTTATTTTGAAAAATACTTTTTTTTTTTTGAGCTGGAGTCTCACTCTGTCACCCAGGCTGTGATTTTAGGCGTGAGTCACCATGCCCAGCCGGAAAACATTTTTTTCACAAAAATGTTATTTATATTAACAGATAATATGTTTTTTGGTGTTTTTAAATAAACCAATATTTTTTACTTTTCTCAGTTTTAAATTATAATACAGTAAACACCTATATGTGTGTAATACACACAAAGACAAGAATCTGAGACAAAAAAAAGTCTGAGAACTGCTATAATAACCTATCACATATTTAGAGCAGATGTGGGTACCAGATAGCTTCATCAAACTCGAGAACACTCCACAGATCTGGAAGCAAGGGAATGACTCTTGACCTTGGTTTCTTCATCTGTAAAATGAGAGGTTGGACTACATGACTCAAGAGATTCCTTAGAACTCCAGTAACCAGACCTCTCACTGGTAAATTATAAACAGTAAACTGTAAAATTTACCCACAAAGAAGAATAAATGCTTGATCAGGAACTGGATATAGAAACATAATCTTGTATAGCACTATAGAAGTGGATAAACGGGACCCCATCCAACCAGGCGCATTTCTCAAAAAATGTAGTGAGAAGCATGTTCTCCATTATCGCTAGCCATCAGAGGAATGACAGCATCACACATCTTGAAGCCTCTGAAAAACTCCACTGTATACTAAAAAATAAGAGAACGAGAGTCAAAAAGGTGAGGACCTTTGTAGTGTTACCATGCGAAATGGTCTTGGGGATTCCGGAAATTTCAGACCACACCAAAATACTGTACTAAAGGTAATGATTAAAATTGACTTAAATGATTTTTTAAAAAGTTATTTCTACTTTTAAGTCAAAGCCTTAATAGGTTCAGTAGTATATAGCTTAAATCACTCAGAGCAATAGAAAAAATTAGACATGAGGAAAATTTGGCATAATAGCTGTAATGATTCAAAATTTTTTGCCAATCATGATGATAAACCACCTTTTTTAAAAATTTCATCCTTACTCTCATATAAGGCATGAAGACATCTTCATATAAGGCAGAAAAAGATCTGCTGTGAGAGAAAATTTAACTTTATGTTGTGGTTTACAGGACTCTCATGACATTTCATGAGAAAACTCCTTTTTTGTCTTAGAAATAAACTATGAGGGCGAGGTGGCTCAAGCCTATAATCCCAGCACTTTTCGGAGGCCAAGGTGAGGCGACTGCCTGAGCCCATGGGTTCGAGAACAGCCCGGGCAACTTGGCGAGACCTCATCTCTACAATAAATCAAAAAATTAGCCAGGTGTGGTGGCATGCGCCTGTAGGCAGGTCGACGCAGGGGTGGTGTGAGCGTGCCACCGCACTCCAGCCTGGGCAACGGAGTGAGACTCCACCTCCATAAACAAACAAATAAACAATCAATCATAACTTCTGAATGGAGTCTGGGTGCACAGCAATGGCAAGCACTTTAAGCTTATTACCATTTTCCTAAAGAAATGTAATCTAACAGGACAGGAAAAAACATGCAAATATGCGACACTGCAAATACCTTTTACTACCTTATTAATGAGAAGATCATTTCTAAACTGGTGTTATAGATTTTTAAATAGATTTCTAAACATAACATTACAAATGATAAAGATTACATTCACAGTTAGTCCTTGCATACAGGCCCCATTTAATTTAAATACGGCAGAAATCCAATACCATTGTAATAATGATGTTTAAACAGAACAAACTCCTGGGTAAAGGTGATCAATTGAACACATAAGTTACCTATAATTCCCTTCTGAATCCTATTAGAACAAAAAGAGGTTTGTTTGGTTTTTTTAAAGAAAGGCTTTTAAATCCCAAGAAAGAGGGAAAAGAGGAACAGAAACGACAAACAACAACAACCAAATTTGGAGAAACTGAAAACAGAAAGACAAGTAGTTTCTTAGCAGACCCAAGAAAACGGAATCCTAAAGCCAGCAATGGAGAATACCAAATGAATACGAGGATAAAAGGGGCTAAAATACAAACAATTGAGCAGTCAGATTCTCCAAAGCTCTGCTTGAATTTACAAAGTAGGATAACTGCCCTACACCCTGAGTAACCCTAAAGACTTTCTTTGGAGATGGTAACACAAAGTCTCTAAGAAACATCAGGTAATTTGAAGGCCAGGGTACCACAGTGCAAGCAGGTGGTATTCAGTGAATATGTAAAAACCCCAGACCTCTTCTCCTACTTAACTGTTAAGTCATGAACAGTCAAGTCAGTTCTTCAACCTCAAGGCAGGAGGCTAGACATGTTTTCTGTAGAGAATATAATCTCTCCAAGAGTAAAAAGCTAAATAAATGACATGGAAGGTTCTCCAACACAAAACCAGAAATTCATACATTCCAAATGTCTTTCTGTCTCCCACTCAGACAGGCAACAAAGGATTCTTAGACATATGAATTAATCTCCTGATATGAAAGATAGAAATCAAAGAAAACAAAATAAAAAACACAAGTTGAAGGATACACACTATGCAGGAAAATAAAAATTAAAAGAATGACTATTAACCTTTAAGAGAAAACGCAATTCGGGAAAAGTTTTTAACAAAAATTTTAACAAAAATTCAGAGAAAATACTCTTAGAAATTAAGAACATCACAGCAATAAAGAAAAATTCACCGAAAGATTTGGAAGAGGAAGTTGAGGAAAAAGACAAAAAAAGATGAAAAATACGGAGAAACAGGAAAAACATCAGGGTACTAACCTAGGGGATTCAGTATCCAAATAACACAGAGCAAAAAAAAAACAAAAACAAAGGAGTAGATTAATTCAAGGATGTTCTCTAGAACTGATGCATCAAAGTGGAAGGACCACAGATCCCCTTGAAAGTTCTGGACATGAGGGAAAAACAGAAGCTCCTAAAGGGTTATGTATAAAATCTAAGGAAACAAAATGTCACCAGACTTAATAGCAAGCCCGGAACAACAAATCAATGGGCAATTCCTTCAAAATTCCCAAATTATTTTATGGTACCAAAAAAAAACAATTACCATAATCTACCCAAATGTCGTGACACTGTTACCAAAGAGGAGAGACTGCTGAAACAGTTAAAGAAAAGGATGCAATTATAGCTATTTTAAATTAGGTTTTAGAAAGTCACTAGATCAGAAGTCTAAATTATAACCAACACTAGGAGTATGATAATTTCAAAAAGTTAAAACAAATTATTAATACTATAGGTTCAAGAGCTTTTGTCCTAAATCTAATACACAAAGAAGATTAATTCTAGAATAATGTTTTTTTACTTCCAAGAAGTACACCTCACATTTGTGCCACTTGACATACTGCAAAAGCTAATTATGGAGGACTTAGTAGGATAATATAACGCTGGCCACAAAATAACATGCCATGCCCTCTCAATCCTCACTGAAACAGGGAATACACCTTATTTCCTACTTAAGGCTCTTTCCTCAAAGAAACAAGACTCATTTATTACATGAAGCGCAGCCAAAGCATCTCCCCCCACCAGTATTCTGAACTGCTTTCTGGGGTTCAATTCTTACAGCCCCCAAAAGTACAGGATATAGGAATGAAAGCAAGAAAAGAGAAGGACGAAAGTTTAGAGGACCTCTAAAGTCATACTGAGTTGAGAATAATTCTACAGACCTGTGGTCTTCAAACTCTGGTATACACAATCCTGTGTGAACACGTTCCAGGGTACTCAAAGGCACAGAACAAAATATTGCACGGCTGCCTAGTGTCAAATTTACCTGATTTGGGAGGGAAAGATCTTGAACGTAAATGGAAATGTGGCGTAAAAGAGAAACTTTTTCACGAATTCCTAAGGTAAAGCAGAAAATTTTAAACGTATTTGTACTTATGAATGAGCTGCACTGAACTCCGCCCGGAAGATGTGTGAAGGGGAGACTGAGGAGTGTGTGTGCTCACCCTCGTGTCGTTGAGGAGGGAAAGGCTGGAGGAACACATGGCCTGTCATGCCCCTTTTACCACTCCAGCACTCCCCAGGGGAGCCACACGCACCTTCTTTGTTCTCAAAGGTAACCTTTCTGCTCTATTCTGTCGATCACTGTTCTAGTCAGAGGGCTTAACACCTCAACCTGGACTGACTGCAAAAGTTTCTCTAAGGTCACAGGCTCTCTTAATCCTAATCTACGCTTATGCTGGTAGACCAACCTCCATACACTTTCAACACTAAATTAAACAAATATCTTGAGTAACAACAGTTACCATCACTGAGTGCCTCTACAGACCAAGTCCCCTATATCCATTCTTTCATTTAAGCCCCTAAATTCTGTAAGGTAGCAGTTCCATTTTACAGAGAAGAAAACTAAAACTCAGATTAATTAAACTATCCAAGGAAACTAAACTAATAAGCGACAGAACTGGGACTCCGGCCCACGTCTGATTCAAAAGCTTTCTGTTACTTACTAAGAAGCTATTCTGTCCAAGCCAAGGTATTGAACATCAAAGGGAATACAGTTTATGCAAAAAATCTTAAAGACTCCCCACTGCCTCTAAAATAAGCTTAACAGCTTGTTTCAAAAACAAACAAAAAATGTCACTGAAGATTCTATAATTCTCAGTACAGAAAACTGTTCTGTAGCCAAAGAGAATTATTCACTGTTCCCAAACATAAAATTCTAACTGAAGATTGGGCTTGGTGGCTCAGCCTTTAATCCTAGCCCTTTGGGAGGCCAAGGCGAGGAGATTGCCTGAGCCCTGGTCTCTCCAGTAAATAAAAAATTAGCCAGGAGAGCTGGTGCGGAACTGTAGTTCAGCCTACTTGGAAGACTGAGGCGGAAGCACTGCCAGAGCCCAGCAGTTCAACGCTGGGGTGGCCATGAACGTGCCACTGCACTCCAGCCTGGGCAACGCAGTGACATTCTGTCTCAAAAAAAAAAAAAAAATTCTCACTGAATAAGGCTCACACAGTTCACCTCAGTCTAAATTCCATCACCTTCACTTATAGAAACTCTATCACTCCGTTAAGGCCCAACTCAATCCTAGTATAGCATCCTTCAGAAAATCTTACCAAATTAAGGTTCTTAATGACAGACCCCTAATATGATCCCTTAAAAAAAGTGCAAGATGATACGTATAATCCACCTCATAGTTTAGATCTTTTCAGCATAAAAACTACATTGTAACTTACACATTTCTCTCTCTCTTAGACGTATACAGGCAGTCACCCAATCCCCATGTAATGTTCTTGCTGGCATCTCACCGAAGCATATTTTAACTGGACACACATCTCAAAACAAAGAATAGGCACCTGATTTATCATTTTGCTTATACTTACCTGGCTCCTCTTCCACCTGAAGCTGCTCCAAGTCTTAACTCCTCACCTAGAGAGCACTACTCAAACGCAGTCCACCTATCATCAAAAGACCTAAGCTCCTTGAGAAAACAGAAGCCACCAGATTAGCCATCCTGACCTGTTCTTCCTGTCTCAGTGTGTCCCTATGCTTGTCCCAGGTTAATATCTCCGCCATGTTCTTGATCCCAACCTTTCTTTCAAGTTCTCACCCTAGTATTTCTTCCTTTCTCTGATCTTCGATCCCTCCCTAAAGCTCGTTCCCTTCAAACAACAAACTTGTTCACTTCTCCAATCATTTATCCCCAAAGCCAAGCACTGTTCTGTGTGCTAGGGTTATTAGACATGATCTCTGCCTCACAGAGCATATATTCCAGTGAGCAAGACTGACATAAACAAGAAATCATTGAAAATTATGGTTTCTGACAAAGATAGCTCTATGAAGAAACTAAAACAAAATAAAACCTGGTGATTCAACTGAAGTGGAGTTGGAGAGAAGAGAAAGGGTGGGTGAATCTGCTCAGAGCAGCTGTTTTAAGATACTTACCAGAGAGGTAACATTTGGAAGGGTTCTGTGAAGGCCCGGGGCAAAGTACTTTAAGACAGAAAACAAAGTATACAAAGACCAGGGGAAAATTTCACCTTGGTGTGTATAATGAGATTTTAAAAAGTCCTCTGCACAGGAACTGAATGAGGATGGCAGGATAGTGGTACATAAATGAAGTCTGAGTTGGTGGCACAGACCAGATTTCACAGGCCACAGGGAAAGAGTCTGGACTTTATTCTACCTGCAACAGGAGGCCGCTGGGGGATCTGAAGCAAGCAATGATGTGATCTGATCATTTTCAAAACTCAAATATACAGAAATGCTACCTTCTTTAGATCAACATAATCAGTGTCTTCCAGGGTTAGATATGACTGCTATCTAACATTAAGTAACTTTCTAACCTGTTACTTAATGTTAGAAAACGTAATTTGAAAAACTGCCTCAAAATCCATCTTTAATGTTATATCAAACATATACTGCCTTTCTTTTTCTCTTTTGAGGCAGAGTCTCACTCTTTCGTTCAGGTTGGAGGGCAGTAGCACAACCCCCGCCACGGCAGCCTCAGGTGATATTCGGCCTCAGCCTTCCAAGTAGCTGGGACTGCAGGTGTGCACCACCATGCCCGGTCAGTTTTTCTTGCTTTATTGTAGAGATGAGGTCTCACCAAGTTGCCCAAGTTGATATACTGCCTTTCGATGAAAGTTAAAATTAGAAGATAGAGAAGAAGTGTGGGTAACAAACTCAATAAACCACACTTGTGGATTTCGTTTATCGAGACGTTTCAAAATCACAACGATTTTGCTTTTTTACCCTTTCCTACATTTTGAACTGCTAATCCAAAACCTTAAACTCACCTCGACAAGCTTCTTCCAACTCTTGGGTAAGGTCCACCCAGCCTGTATTGCTGTTTTCCATTTTCCCTGGCATTCTGAGCTCCCATCCTGAATCTACGGAAGCTTTCATGACCATTATGCCTGTGGAACGAACAGCGACGTGAGAGAGGGTGTAGCTTGCAGGGCGAGAGTATTTGCAAAGCTGTGTGTAAGTTGGGACCAAGGTCTCACGAAGCTCTTTCGGCAGAGCTCTTCTTTCCGAGGTGGAGGACGGAGCGGCCAAGGACCACCTGCACGCAATCAAATCTCTCCTTCGTGACCACCGCAGCCGCTCCTTTCCTAGCAGCCCCCCTGCCAGGGCTCGTCACGAGTCGGCCTCCCCCCGGCTGCAGAAAACCACAGGCCCCCCGCACACAAACGGGCCCACCGCTCCAACTCCAGAGCGCCCAACT
>NW_007247973.1:0-4530 GCF_000164805.1 Carlito syrichta | reverse complement strand
CATTGATTTTGACTCTTGTTAATTTCATATCACTAACTTCATCTTCTCATAGAATTTTCTCTTAGGACTAAGGTCAACATGCAAATTCCTATTATCTGATTTAAAATGCTCAAGAGACCAGAAGAGTATACAGCACAAAAGCTGGTGACTTCTGAATTTCAGCTACTCTGTGATTCCTGCTGTGAGACTGCATGGAGCAACTTTCTCCCCTGTGTTCTGAGGGCTGGAATTTCACACTTCCATATTGCTTTCATATTGGCCTGGAGGAACCCTTGGAGAGATTCCACTCTGTTTGTTGTGCTGAGAGGGGATCATGAGGGAGCTCAAGCCAGGAATGCATTCATAGACCCCTTCTCCCTAGAGATTTTTAAGGGTTTAAATGTGAAATAACTATTAATTGACCTAATAATAAGATTTATCTCTACAATGGGATAATGTGATGTGAATGTTTGTTCCTTGAAAAACAACCTTGAAACATAATCCCCAATGTGACAGTATTCAGAAATGGGGTCTTTAAGAGGTGACTGGGTCTTGTGGGCTCTATCCTTTTGATGGATGAATTCATTTGTAGATTAATGGATTAATGGCTAATGGGTTAATGGATTATCAAGGGAGTGGGAAAGGTGGAGAGAAAAGGAAGAGAGACATGAACTAGAATGCTTAACCCCTTCACCATTGTTTTAGTTTGGTTGTTTGTTTCCCTAAACCTCATGCTAAAATTTAATCCCCAATGCTGGGAGTGGAGCCCAATGGGAGTGCTTAGGTCTGGAGGGTAGATTCCTCACTTATAGATTATTGCTCTGGGGACTGTGAGTGAGTTCTCACCATACTAGATCCCACAAGTGCTGCACGTACTTCATTGTTTGTTGAGACAGTTTTGCTCTGTCAACGAGTGGCACCATCATAGCTCACTGTAGCTTCGGGCTCCTGGTCTCAAATGATTCTTCCAACTCATCCTCTTTAGCAGAGGTCCTCAAACTTTTAAAACAGGGCGCCAGTTCACTGTCCCTCAGACCATTGGAGGGGCAGACTATAGTTTAAAGAAATAACTATGAACAAATTCCTTTTTTTTTAACTATACTCCACCCCTCCAATGGTCTGAGGAACAGTGAACTGGCCCCCTGTTTAAAAAGTTTGAGGACCCCTGCTGTATAGTCTCTGGCCACAAAGCCTGGCCAATATTTATCTATTTATTTATTTAGGAGACAAGCACTCCCCTTATTTCCTTTCTAGAGTGGGTGATCCCAGGTCAAAGGACTGCCTTTGTTACCTTTCTGCAGTGGGTGATCCCAGGTCACTGCAGCCGCCAGCTCCTGGATTCAAGTGATTCTTTTATCTCAGCTGTCCTAGTAGCTGGGACTACAGGTGGGTGCCACCACATCCACCTGTTGTCCCAGCTACTAGGACAGCTGAGATAAAAGAATTAGGATTTATTATTATTGTTGTTATTATTATTATTATTATTATTACTTAGTTGAGGGAAGTCTCACATGTGTTACCCAGGCTGGTCTCAAGCTCCCAGGAGCAATCTTGCTGCATCAGCCTCGCAAAGTGCAGGATTATCAGATGTGAGTCACTGCACCTGGCCTAACTTTTTTTTCATTTTCATAGAGATGAGTTCTCAAGCAATCATCTCATCTCAGCCTTCCAAAGTGCTGAGATTACAAGTCTGAGCCAGAATGACTAGCCAGAATTAGTTGTTGAAAAGAGCTTAGAATAGGCATGGCAGCTTATATCTATAATACCAGCAATTTGTGAGACCAAGATAGGAGTTCAAGTTGGTAAAGAGTTATGATCATGCCACTGCACTCCAGTCTGGATGACAGAGTGAGACATCCAAAAACAAAACAAAACAGGAAGAAAACAAAACAAAAAGACCTCAGAAGTGGGTACCTGCCTCCTTTCTGCGTCACAGTCATCTATACAGCTTCCAATCTTGATTTACCCAACTAAAATCAATCAATCAATTTCACAAGTGGAGAATAGAAAAAGCACTTTAATCGTCATGTGCAGATTCAACACAAGAACTATCACAGTTGAGTAGATCTCAAACAAGAGTTCCTTAACATATAGCTCATTATGTGAGGAAAGTTTGTCTAAGTAAAAATCATTTAGGGTAATTCAGTTGACAAAATAAAGAATAATCTTCATAGCAGTGATGCTTTTATGCATACAGGTCACAGTCCCGGTACAAAAGGTCACAGGGACAGTATGAGTGCCCTCACTGGGGTATCTCAGGCTCCATCCAGGACGTCATCTGGAGATGTTCATGCTGTGGGCCCAAAGCAAGGCTGGCATTCCTCCCCTTTGCAGATTCCTCCATATGGCAAGCCTTGGTTTTCAGCAGCTTGCAGGGGTGGCCTGGGCTCTGAAAGGATCCCTGGGCATCTCGCTGTCCACCTGCCCAGGTGGTGGCATCTCCTGGCTGATGCGAAACCCGTCCGACCTCTCTGATGGTAGCACCTGTCTCTTGTTGAGGTGAATGGAGCTTCTTCATTATTTTAGTAATTGGTTTCTGGACTTCTGTGTCTCAACAGCGTTTTTGGCCCCTTTCAACTCCAGGAGCAGCTCCATGCCTGGTGGACACCCAGCTCAGCAGCTTGAAAGCACTGGAGTGCACTTTCCCACAGAACTGATGGTGTTGGCAGGAATAGTGGCTGAGTACATCAAAGTTATCAAGTGCCCAGGCCCTGGCCTGCTCTTGGTTCAGGCCTGGTGGCATGTAGGGCTCCAGACATGCCTGCTCCAAGACCACTCTTCCAAGGCTGATGGATGAAATTCCATAGCTTCAGCCTCCTAGGCTTGACCAGGCCAAGCCAAGTAGCTAATCTAGGGAAAGGGCAGATGACCCAGTCCATTGCTGACTGCCTACTTTATTTATTTATTTATTTATTTATCTATCTATCTATTTATTTATTTATTATTATGAAGTTGTGGGGTACAGTTAAGGGCTAGGTATACAATTGGGTTTCATTCAGGCACCCTGTTGATATGGGGTGTTTCCCCGGTTCCCAGACAGATATTTGCTACTGTTAATCCCATCTCCCTCCCACCACCATAGTTTCCCAGTACTGTCAGTCATTTTCGTATAGTATTGCATTGGATGTTTAAGGTCCATTATATGAGTGAGAACATGTGATACTCAGATCGTTGTTTCTGTGAGAGGTCACTCAGTATTATAGACTCTAGTTCCATCCAGGTTGCTGCGAAATTCATGATTTTGTTCTTTTTTTATGGCTGCGTAGTATTCCATCGTGTATATGTACCACATTTTTTTAATCCAGTCCTCTTTTGACAGGCAACATGGCTGTTTCCAGGTTCTTGCTAATGTGAACAACGCTGCGATAAACATGCGTGTGCAGGTATCTTTTTTATAGAGTGATTTGTGTTCTTCAGGATATATTCCCAGTAGGGGGATTGCGGGGTCATATGGGAGGGCAATTTTTAGAGCTTTTAGGAATCGCCACACTGCTTTCCACAGAAGTTACACTAGTTTACACTCCCACCAACAGTGTAGAAGTGTTCCCTTTTCACCACACCCTCTCCAGCAGCTGTTATTTTTTGACTTGTTCATAATTGCCATTCTGACTGGGGTTAGGTGGTATCTCAGTGTGGTTTTGATTTGCATCTCCCTGATGATTAGTGAGGTTGAAAATTTCTTAATGTGCTTGTTGGCTGCTCGGATGTCTTCCTTTGTGAAGTGTCTGTTCATATCTTTTGCCCATTTTATAATGGGGTTGTTTGTTTTTTTCTTTTCAGCACGTTTGATTTCCTTGTAGACCCAGGATGTTAAGCCTTTGTCGGACCTGGAGTTGGCAAATACTTTTTCCTAGTATGTAGGCTGTCTCCCTGCTCTCTTGATGGTTTCTTTGGCTTTGCAGAAGCTTGTCAGTTTAATAACGTCCCACTTGCCTATTTTCTGTCTTATGATCTGTGGGTTTTCGGTTTTGTTCAGGAATTGGATGCCAGTTCCGATTTCCATGAGGGTATTTCCTTCATTTTCTAAGGTTCTTATGGTTTGAGATTTTACATTTAGGTCTCTGATCCATTTGGAATTAACCTTTGTGCATGGAGATAGATAGGGGTCCTGTTTCAGTCTTCTGCATGTGGTCAGTCAGTTTTCCCAGCACCATTTACTGAATAGGTTCTCCTCTCCCCAGTGGTAGGTGGTGGAGGCTTTGTCAAAGATGAGTTGGTTGAGAATTGAGGTTTTGCTTCTGGAATCTCAATTCTATTCCATTGATCTATATGCCTGTTCCTATACCAATACTTAGCTGTTTTGATGATTGTAGCTTTATAGTAAAGTTTGAAGTCTGGTAATGTGATACCACCTGCTTTGTTTCTTTTGCTGAGGATTGTTCTGGCTATTCTTGGATGTTTGTCTTCCATATGAATTCCTGCATTGTTTTTTCTAGGTCTGAGAAGAAAGTTGATGGTAATTTGATGGGTATTGCACTGAATTTGTAGATTGCCTTAGGTAAGATGGACATCTTCACAATGTTGATTCTTCAGATCCATGAGCATGGGATA
>NW_007247972.1:3843-4888 GCF_000164805.1 Carlito syrichta | reverse complement strand
TCAACTAGTTAAGCCAGCTGGCTAGCCAGTTGGCTAGGTAGGTAGCAAGCTTGTTAAGTCAGCTGGCTAACTAGCTGGCTAGCTGGTTAAGTCAGTTAGTTAATTCACCTTGCCACCCAGCTGCCTAGCTAGATAACTAGCTAGTTAAATCGGTTGGCTAGCCAACTGGCTAGTTGGTTAAGTCAGTTAGTTAAGTCAGCTGGCCAGCCAGCTGGCTAGCTAGGTAACTAGCTAGTTAAAACAGCTAGCTATCCAGTTGACTAGCAAGTTAAGTCAGCTAGATAAGACAGCTTGCTAGCCAGCTGGCTAGCTAGGAGGCTAGCCCATTAAGTCAGCTGGCAAAACACCAGGCATGCTAGTGACGTCAACTAGTTAAGTCAACTGGCTAGCCAGCTGGCTACATAGTTAAGTCAGCTAGTTGAGTCAGCTGACTAGCCAGCTGGCTAGTTGGTTAAATCAGCTAGTTAAGTAAACCGACTAGCAAACTGGCTTTCTTGGTAGCTAGCTAGTTAAGTCAGCTGGCTAGTCAGCTGACTAGCTGGTTAAGTCAACTAGTTAAGTCAGCTGGCTACCCAGCCTGCTAGCTAGGAAACTAGCTAGTCAAGTCAGCTGACTAGACAGCTGGCTAACTGGTTAAGTCAACTATTTAAGTCAGCTGGCTAGCCAGCTGAGTAGCTAGTAAAGTCAGCTGGTTATGTCAGCTGGCTATCCAGCTGGCTAGCTTGTTAAGTCTACTTGTTAAGTCAGCTGGCTAGCCACCTGGGTACGTAGGTAGCTAGGTAAATAAGTTAGCTTGCTAGCCAGCTGACTAGTTGGTTAAAGGAGCTAGTTAAGTCAGCTGACTTGCCAGCTGACTAGTGAGTTAAGTCACCTGGCTAATTCACCTGGGTAGCCATATATCTAGCTATGTAGCAAGCTAGTTTATTCAGCTGGCTAGCAAGCAGGACATCTAGTTAAGTCAGCTAGTTCTCATTTGGCTAGCCAGCTGGCTAGCTAGGTAGTGAGCTATTTAAGTCATTTGGCTAGCCAGCTGACTAGCTTATTA
>NW_007247972.1:0-3160 GCF_000164805.1 Carlito syrichta | reverse complement strand
CTTGCTTGCCAGCTGGCTTGCAGGTTAAGTCAGCTAGGTAAGACAGCTGGCTATCAAACTGGCTAGGTAGGTAGCTAGCTATTTAAGTCCGCTGGATAGCCGCCTGGCTAGCTAGTGATGTCAGCTAGCTGGCTTGTCAGCTAACGAGTTAAGTTGGCTGGTGGAGTCAGCTGGCTGACTCATCAGCTAATGAGTTAAGATGGCTGGTGGGGTCAGCCGACTTACTCTTCAGCTAATGAGTTAAGTCAGCTGGTGGAGTCAGCTGGCTGGCTCATCAGCTATCGAGTTAAGTCAACTGGTGGAGTCAGCTGGCTGGCTCCTCAGCTAACGAGTTAAGTCGGCTGGCGGAGTCAGCTGGCTGATTCATCAGCTTACAAGTTAAGTCAGCTGGTAGAGTCAACGGCTGGCTCATCATCTAACAAGTTAAGTTGGCTGGCGGATTCAGCTGGCTGGCTCTTCAGCTAATGACTTAAGTCGGCCGGGGTAGTCAGCTGGCTGGCTCATCAGCTAATGAGTTAAGTCAGCTGGTGAAATGAGCTGGCTAGTTCATAGGCTAACAAGTTAAATCGGCTGGTGAATTCAGCTGGCTAGCTCGTCAGTTAACAAGTTAAGTCAGCAGGTTGAGTCACCTAACGAGTTAAGATTGTGGTTGAGACAGCTGGCTGTTTTGTCAGCTAACCAGTTAAGTCATCTGGTGAAGTCAGCTGGCTAGCTCGTCAGCAAATGGTGAAGTCTGTTGGCGAAGTCAGCTAGCTAGTTCGTCAGCTAACAAGTTAGCTGACTGACGAAGTCAGCTGGCTAGCTCATCAGCTAACAAGTTAAGTTAGCTAGCTAAGTCTATGAGATATCTAGTCAGCTATCTAGTTAAGTCAGTTAACTAATTCAGCTAGCTAACCATGTAAGTTCACTAGGTAAGGCAACTAGTTATGTCAGGTAACTAACTAGTTAAGCCAGCTAGCTAAGTCAACTAGCTAACTAGTTAGGACAGCTAGCTAAGTAAACTGGTTAAGTTAGTTAGCTCGCTAGTTAGCTAACAAGCTAAGTCAGCTGGTTAAGTCAGCTAGTTAGTTAGATAATGTACTAAGTAAGCTGTTTAAGTCAGCTAGCTAGCTAGTTAGGTAATGAGTTAAGTCAGCTGGATAAGTCAGTTAGCTAGCTAGATGGCTAACGAGTTAAGTCAGCTGGTTAACTTAGCTACCTAGCTAGTTAGCTAACGAGTTAAGTCAGCTGCTTAAGTCAGCTAGCTAGCTAGATAACTAACAAGTTAGGTCAGCTGGTTAAGTCAGCTAACTAGCTAGTTAGCTAATGAGTTATGATAGCTGGCTAAGTCAGTCAGCTAACTTGTTAGCTAATGAGTTAATCAACTGCTAAGTCAGCTAGATAACTAGTTAGCTAACTAGTTAATCACCTAGCTAAGACATCTAGCTAACTAGTTAAGTCAGCAAGGCAAGTCAGCTAGTTAAATCAGCTAGCTAACTATTTTAAGTCAGCTAGGTAATTCAGCTAGCTAAATAGTTAGGTCAGCTAGCTATGTTAGCTGGTTAAGTCAGCTAACCAGTTAAGTTGGCTGGTTAGCTAACTAAATAAGTCAACTGGTTAATTCAGCTAGATAGTTTGTTGGCTAAGTAGCTAAATCAGCTGGTTAATAGAGCTAGCTAGTTATTTGGCTAATTAGCTAAGTCAGCTGTTTAAGACAGCTGGCTAGCTAGTTGGCTACTTGTTAAGTAAGCTGGTAAATTCAGCTGGCTAGCTAGTTAGCTAAAGAGTAAAGTCAGCTAGTTGAGTCAGATGGCTAGCTAGTTAGCTAATGAGTTAATTCAGCTGGTTGGGTCAGCTGGCTAGCAAGTTAGCTAATGAGATAATTCAACTGGTTGAGTCAGCTGGCTAGCTAGTTAGCTAATGAGATAATTCAATTGGTTGAGTCAGCTGGCTAGCTAGTTAGCTAACGAGTTAAGTCAGCTGCTTGAGTCACCTGGCTAGCTAGTTATCTAATGAGTTAAGTCAGCTGGTTCAGTCAGCTAGATAGCTAATTAGCTGATGAGTTAAGTCAGCTGGCTGAGTCAGCTAGCTAGCTCGTTAGCTAGTGAGTTAAGTCAGCTGGTTGAGTCAGCTGGCTAGCTCATTAGTTAGTAAGTTAAGTCAGGTGATTCAGTCAGCTAGCTAGCACATTAGCTAACGAGTAAGCTAACTCGCTAGCTAGCTGGTTAAGTCAGCTAGCTAGATAGGTAGCTGATTATTTAAGTCAGATGGTTAGCTAGGTAGCTAGCTTGTTAACTAACTAAGTCAGCTGGCTAGCTAGGTCGCTAGCTCATTAGCTAACTACTTAAGTAAGTTGGCTAGCTAGGTATCTAGCTCATTAGCTAACTACTTAAGTCAGTTGGCTAGCTAGGTATCTAGCTAGTTAAGTAAGTTAGTTAAGTCAACTGGGTAGCTAGGTAGCAAGCTAGTTAAGTCATCAAGTTAAGTCAGCTAGGTAACTAGTTAATCAGCTAGTTAAGTCAGCTCGCTAGCCAGCTAGCTAGCTAGGTAGTTAGCTAGTTAAGTCAGTTGGCACTCCAGCTGGATAGCCAGTTAAGTCAGCTAGTTAAGTCAGCTGGCTAGCCAGCTATCTACGTAGGTATTTAGCTAGTTAAGTCAGCTGGCTTTCCATCTGGTTAACAAGTTAAGTCAGCTAATTAAGTCAGCCTTCTAGTCAGCTGGCTAGGTAGGTAGCTATCTAATTAAGTCAGCTGGCTTGCCAGCTAGCTAGCTACTTATGTCAGACAGTTAAGTGAGGTGGCTAGCCAGGTGGTTTGGTGGCAGCTAGCAATTTAAGTCAGTTATCTAGCCACCTGGTAAGCTGGTTAAGTCGGATAGTTAACTCAGCTGATTTGCTCATTAGCTGGCTAGTTGAGTCAGCTAGTTTAGTCAGCTGGTTAGCTCGCTAGCTAGCTATTTGGGTCAGCTAGTAGAGTCAGCTGGCTAGCTCGTTAGCTAGCTAGTTGAGTCAGCTAGTTGAGTCATCTAGCTAGCTCGATAGCCAGCTAGCTGAATCACCTGGCCTGCCTGTTAGCCAGCTAGTTGTTCAGTTGGCTAGATGGATAGGTAGCTAGTTGAATCAGCTGTTTAGCTCATTAGCCAGCTAGTTGTATCAGCTAGTTAAGTCAGTTGGCTAGCTCAT
>NW_007247971.1:4690-7452 GCF_000164805.1 Carlito syrichta | reverse complement strand
TCAGAAATCTTCAAGTGAAAACAAATTGTAACTGAACATATCCAAAACTGAATTGAAAAGAAAAGCACAAAGCTTCCCCTGGCTCTTAGCATCACCCTATTTTATCACAATTTGCAGCTGTCATGTTTTAATGTTCTTGATACCAAATAAACTCAACATTTCTTTGACCACAGCTGTTAGTGATACTTTTTCCAGCAAACGGTGTGAAAAAAGATTCCCATGGAAAGTCAAAACAGGCAAGTAGTCAACCTTCTTAAAGAAATAGCAATATATACACAAACCCTGTGTATCATTAAGATATATTTTCAATTTATACTTACAGATTTACAGGTAAGGAATTTGTATTTCTTTTTATGACAAATTAAGGATCATTAGTAAACAGAAGAGTTTGGTCTTAATTTGTTTTGACTTGTGCTAATAACATCCCTATGCCATTACTCTACCACCATGTTCACATAAAGATTCTAATTCCTAGAGGACATTTAGCAATTGCCTCTCCACTCCAAACAACAAAGACACACTGCTTTTTAAAGTAACTGAGGATTCAGTTAAGAGCACAAAAAACTGAGTAGAAAAGATTTCTTAAGAGGGAAATAATGAAAAATGAAAACCATCTTCGCCCAACTTTTGAATTAGCATTAAAGTCTACACATTAATCAGAAAATTACCAAATAATGAATAATAAAATTACAATTGCCTGCCTTTGAGGTCTAAGAGAAGTAGTTAAGATCATGGAATTAGAATAGCATTCAGATTCAGAACCAAATGAATTATTGGTTTTCATAACCAGAGGCAAGTCAATTATCATTTTTCTCTGCCTTGTTTGCCCCATCAGAACAATAATGCTTTTTTTATACATAGAACTATAATAGTTGATAGAAAAGTCATAAAAATATTTCTCTGTATGTACACTAAGTTTAAAAATTATAAAATAGAGGTATTTTATATATCACATGACAATGAATAAATATAAAATTATTATTGTCATAATTTCAGACGTAGCTACTATTTAAGATTTCTGGGTAGGATCAGAGACTGCTTCATAGAGTAACAGATATTTCTCATAAATTCCTGAACTTCAAATTTGGATCTAAGTATGAGGATAGATTTGACGGTGCCAGGCCTCATAAAACAATCCTGAGGCAATTTATTTAGTTTGGGATAGACAAAGATAGATAGATAGATAGATAGATAGATAGATAGATAGATAGATAGATAGATAGATAGATAATAGATAGATAGATTCTAGATAGATAAGTTTCATGCAGGTAGGTCTAAATTAAAATAGGGTTAGTGGTCAAACATCTTTCTTTTCCATATACAACATTCATCTGACTGAACAGACACAGCAGACCAGACTACCTCATGGGCTGGAATGCGGATCTATCAGTACAGTAAACCACAGAAACAATAAAAAGTTACATAAACACAGACATGATGTTCTAAGAAAAGCCTAAATCAGATAAGAAATAATTTTCATTTTTTAGAAGGTGACCTTATAAGGTTGAGAGATGATAGCCAAAACATGTGTTCAGATACCTCCAATGCATAATATTCCATTGTTCCTACGTACCACATATTTTTAATCCAGCCCTCTTTAGATGGGCAGTATGGTTGGTTCCATGATCTTGCTACTACGAACAATGTGGCGATAAAAATACATGGGCAAATATCTCTTTTAGAGAGGAATTTTGTTCTTCCTGATATACTCCCGGTAGGAGGATGGCAGGGTCGATTTTTAGATCATTTAGGAATCACCCAATGGTTATCCACAGAGCTGGTACTAGTTAACACTCACACGAGCAGTGTAGAAGTGTTCCCTTTTTGTCATTGCCTCCCCAGCATTTGTGGTTTTGGGAACGATTGATGATACCCATCCTGACTGAAAATAGGTGACTTCTCAAGATAGTTTTCATTTGCATTATTGGATGACTAATGAGGCTGAGCTTTTTGAAATGTCTTTGGTGGCTGCTTGTATGTCTGCCGTTGAGAAGGGTCTGTTCATATCTTTTGCTCACTTTGAAATGAGGCTGTTTGTTTCTTTCTTGTCGGCACATGGCAGTTCCTTGTAGTTCCGAGATGATCATCCATTGTCAGATGTACATTCGAAACTATATTTCTCCCATCTATGGGTTGGATTTCTATTTCAGTCAGGGCCTCACTCTGATGTCCAGACGGCAGTAGAGTGGTACAATTATACCTGACCACAGTGTAGACCTCCTGGCCTCAGGCAATCCTCCCAAGCGGCCGTAATGAAAAGCCTATGTCTCCATGTCCAGCTCATTGATGACATTTTGGAGATAGAGATGAGGCTGCCTGATGTTACACAGTCATGTGTCAACTCCTGGGCTCCAGCAATCTTCCATCCTCACTCTGCAAAAGTCTGGATGAGAGGTGGGAGATTCCAGGCCTGGCCTACCCTTAGCAGGAGTCATTCTGGTGCACAATGAAGTGTGCATTGATTGCTGGGATACGCTTCCTAGCTGTCCATAGCCAACGATTTCGCTTGCTTTTCTGATGGAGCTATGAGTCTCCTTTACTTCTCACCACGAATATTCAGCCCTCAACCTTGCGGAAAGCACCCTTGGATTTGTTCTTGCCACATACTCTTCTTGAACAGTAGCCAACCCTTTTAGTGATAATTTCAGAGGGCTGTGATCATAGGAAGTGCCTCTAATGCGAGGAAAACCTCCTCTAAACCCGAGCTGTGGAGCCAAAGGTAAGGACAGAGACCCACTTCTCTTGGAGTGACACCCATGCTG
>NW_007247971.1:2614-3979 GCF_000164805.1 Carlito syrichta | reverse complement strand
TACTGTTGGTGTGGGTGTGGAATCTCTATGATTTTTCTTCATTATTCATTGTAAGGCATTCATCAGCATTTCGGACACCAATCCACAGCCACGTATATTAAAATGTATTAAATTAAATGCCATGTCAAGTGGGATTTATTTCTGGGAAACATGTGTAGCACAACTTACAAAACATAAATGGTATTTCATACAAAATCAATCAAGGAACATACCGCATGAGCAGTATAAAAGTAGCCACATACAACCTTCTTTATTGAGGTGGAAAGGGAATTGAGAAAACTGCACACTGACTCATGATAGAAACCCTAACAGGTAACTCAGAATAGAAGAAGACCTCCTTCACCTAATAAAGGCCATGTAGTAAAACACAAAACTGACATGATGAAACTTTCAGCTTTTCCCAAAAGATCAAGAAGTAAACATGGATATACTCTTCCACGACTTCCCTTCAAGATACGTTTCAGAATGCGGAACAGAGCAATTAAATAAAAATCATTTTTCAAGGTATCCTAACGTGAGACGAAAAGTAAAGTTAACTCACTTCACATACAAACGACGTTACGTATAGATAGCTCCAACATGTCCACCAGACACACACACACACACACACACACACACACACATACACATACACACAGACACTGACCCTTTCAGAACTAAAAATTCAGCATTGTTGCGGAACGCAAATTCAGCATGCCAAAACCAGGTGTCTCTCTGCACCTTCAAAGTCAACCTGAAGAAACCACTAAGGACACAATTCATTTCCAATAGTAGCCAAAACCACAAAACAGTGAAAAAAAAGTTAAGCAGACAATAGAATAGTACACTAAACAGTACACAATATTGCTGATAGACATTGCGGAGGGCATAAGGAAAAGAAAAGGAAATACTGGGTTCAATAAATAAAAACCGTGATAATGGAAGGTGTTACTACTACGCAAACCATTACAAACAAAAGGAAATCTCTACCAAAACCCAAATGTCTTGTATTTCGGTAGAATTGCATGAGACCTGCAATAGCCCAAATTGTCTTCAAAATGGACAAAGTTTAGGGTTTCACACTTTCTGCTTTCACCAAAGTCCAGTAAACCAAACACAGAGGCAATGGTATAAAACCCTAACGATTGATCCATGGAACAGAACGAACACTGAGGAATCAGTGGACACATTTATTGCCACATACATTCCGTGGGAATAGGGCAGTCCGTCCACACACACTTCTCAGAAAACTGGATACTCTCATGCATAATCCAGCAGTTCCACTTCCAGCAAAAGCCACAACACAGGTAAGAAAATACAGAAAAGAAGAGTCTGTGAACTCACGGTTAAGGGTCCATGTCCCAAGAGTGGCCTGACTGAGGTTCC
>NW_007247971.1:0-2147 GCF_000164805.1 Carlito syrichta | reverse complement strand
TACCGTTGCAGGAAAAAAGACACAAAGGATTCATTTAAGTAGTAGTATACAGTTGCTATCTATAGTCAATGAAACATATCCAATGAGTCAACTGGGATATATTTCAAAAATAAGTTAATTAAAAATCAGCAATAGGATATTTTATCTAAGCACATTTCAATAAAATAAGGGTATGTGTTTTTATTTGGGTGTGGAAAAAAGTGATTAAGGCTATAGAAACAAGAATTTCTTTCTAATGAATGGCTATGGATTCAGGGATCTGGTATAAACGTTTTCTTCCTCATTTGTAATTGGAAAGATGTAGGGTACAATTCAGGGTGAAATATATTAATATTCATTTTACAGGAACCCTTGTTGGTCAGGCCTGTCCCTGAACTTCCCCGCTCCCCCGGCAGAATCCTACTACTGCAAATCCTGCCCCTCCCCCACCCCTCCGATTTCCCAACTCTGAAAATCTTTTTTTTTTTTATTATGATGGTCGTTCAAGGTCCACTTATGAGTGAGTACATGTGATACTCAGTTTTTGCTTCTGTGAAAGGTCAACCAGTAGGATAGACACTAACTCCATCCAGGTTTCCGTGAACATCGTGATTTTGTTCTCGTTTTGACTGCATAGTACTGCATTGTTCCTACGTACCACATAATTTTAATCCAGTCCTCTTTAGAAGGGCAATATGGTTGGTTCCATGTTCTTGCTATTGCGAACAATGTGGCGATAAACATACATGTGCGAATATCTCCTTTATAGAAGAATTCCATTCTTCATGATATATTCACAGTCAGAGAAGGGCAGGGTCGATTTTTAGATCGTCTAGGAATCACCAAATGGTTATCCACAGAGCTTGTACTGATGTACACTCCCGTGAGCAGTGTAGAAGTGTTCCCTTTTTGTCATTTCCTCGCCAGCATCTGCTGTTTTTGGAATTATGGATGATAGCCATCCCGACTGAACTTAGGTGACCTCTCAATGTAGTTTTCATTTGCATTTTTGGATGACTAATGAGGTTGAGCTTTTTGAAATGTCTTTGGTGGCTGCGTGTGTGTCTGTTGTTGAGAAGGGTCTGTACATATCGTTTGCTCACTTTGAAATGAGGCTGTTTGTTTTTTCCTTGTCAGCACGTGGGAGTTCCTAGCAGATCCTTGATGATCATCCTTTATCAGTTGCACATTTGCAAATATTTTTTTTCCAGTCGGCGGCTTCTTTTTCTCTTTTTGGAGTCAGGGCCTCACTCTGATGACCAGAGTGGAGTAGAGTGGTACAATCATACCTGACCACAGGGTGGACCTCCTGGGCTCAGGCAATCCTCCCAGACAGCGACAAATACAAGCCTGTATCTCCATGCCCAGCTCACTGATGACATTTTGGAGATAGAGATGAGGCTGCCTGATGTTAGACAGTCGCGTCTCCAAGTCCTGGCTCCAGCAATCTTCCGTCCTCAGTCTGCCAAAGTGCTGGACGAGAGATGGGAGATTCCAGACCTGGCCTACCCTTAGCAGGAGTCGTTCTGGTGCACGATGAAGTGTGCTTTGCTTGCTGAGATACACTTCCTAGCTGTCCATAGCCAACGATTTCGCTTGCTTTTCTTATGGAGCTATGAGTCTCCTTTACTTCTCACCACGAATATTCACCCCTCAACCTTGCGGAAAGCACCCTTGGATTTGTTCTTGCCACATACTCTCCTTGAACAGTAGCCAACCCTTTTAGTGGTAATTTCAGAGGGCTGTGATCATACGAAGGGCCTCTAATGCGAGGAAAACCTCCTCTAAACCCATGCTGTGGAGCCAAAGGTAAGGACAGAGACCCACTTCTCTTGGAGTGACACCCATGCTTCAGGATGGGTGCTGAGAGAGGTCATGTTTCCAGGTACTCACAGGTGGCCGCCACCAGCATGCAACCTCTGCTCTACAAGAAAAGCAGCTTGCAGACAATTTGACCCCATTTTCCCAGCCTGCCAGGCCCGGGACAGAGCTCCAATCCTGTGAGTGGGCAACAGGTGGAGGAAGGAAGCCCCAGCCTCTCGGACTCACTTGCCAGGAACTGAACCTCCAGGACTCAGAGCTGGAAAGAGGACACTGACACTCTGGTCTGGGAGCTGAGGGAAGACACAGCACCAACTTCTCGACCACACTCAACCATGCAGACCTTT
>NW_007247970.1:5483-6370 GCF_000164805.1 Carlito syrichta | reverse complement strand
CTAGTTAAGTAACCCTGGTTAAGTCAGCTCACTAGCCAGCTGGTTATCTAGGTAGCTAGGTAGGTAAGTCAGCTTGCAAGTCAGTGGGTTATGTAGGTAACTACCTAGTTATTCAGCATAGCTGGCTAGCTAATAAAGTCAGCTAGTTACGAAAGCTGGCTATCCAGATGGCTAGTGAGGTAGAGAGGTAGTTAAGTCAGCCTGCTAGCCAGCTGGATCACTTGTAATTCCAGCTAATTTAGTCACCTGGCTGGCTAGTTGCCTTGCTCATTAATCAACTAGTTAATTCAGCTGTCTAACCAACTGGCTAAATTCACCTCGTTAAGTCAGTTGGCTTATCTGCTCGATAGCTAGTTAAAAAGCTAGTTAATTCAGATGGCTAGACAGCTGTCTGCCTAGTTATTTCAGCTAGTAAAGTCAACTGGCTAGCTAGGTAGCCAGCCAGTTAATTCAGCTAGCTAAGTTGGCTTGCTTGCTAGATAGTTAGTTAGGAAGCTAGGTAATTATTTCAGCTAGTAAAGTCAGTTGGTTTGCTAGGCAGCTAGTTAGTTAAGTCAGCTAGTTACATCAGCTGGCTAGCTAGTTAAGTCAGCTAGTTAAGTCATCCTGCTAGCCACCTGCCTAGCTTGAGTAGCTAGCTAGTTAAGTCAGCTGGCTTGCCAGATGACTAGCTAGTTAATTCACCTAGTTAACTCATCATGCTAGCCAGCTGGTTAGCTAGGAAGCTAGGTAGTTAAGTCAGCTGGCAAGCCAGTGGGATACGTAGGTATCTAGCTAGTTAAGTCCATTACTAGCCACCTGGCTAGCTAGTGATGTCAGCTAGTTAAGGCAGCTGGCTATCCAGCTGGCTAACTATTTAAGTCAGCTAGTTGAGTGAGCTGGCTAGG
>NW_007247970.1:4783-5147 GCF_000164805.1 Carlito syrichta | reverse complement strand
CTAGTCAGCTTGCTAGTTAGCAAGAGAGTTAAGTCAGCTAAGTCATCAGCCAGCTAGGCAGCTAGATCATTAAGTCAGCTAGTCAGCAAAATAGCCAGCAGTCTAGCTAGTTAAGTAACCTAGTTAAGTCAACTGGCTATACAGCTGGATAGCTAGGTAGCTAGCTAGTTATGTCAGCTATTCAGCCAACTTGCTAGCTATTTAACAGCTAGTTAAGATGGCTGGCTTGCCAGCTGGCTAGCTAGACAACGAACTATTTAAGTCAGTTGGCTAGCCACCAGGCTAGCTAGTGTTGTCAGCTAGCTATGTCAGCTCGCTAGCCAGCTGGCTAAATTGTTATGTCAGCTAGTTTAGTGAGCTGGCT
>NW_007247970.1:0-4300 GCF_000164805.1 Carlito syrichta | reverse complement strand
CAGCTAGTAAAGTCAGCTAGCTATCCAGCTAGCTAAAGTCAGCTAGCAACTCAGCTAACTATACAGCTAGCTAGTTAAGTCAGTTAGCTATACAGTTTGCTAGTCAGCTTGCTAGCTGGTGAACTACATAGGTAAGTCAGCTAGCCAGCTACCTAGCCAGTTAGCTAGCTAGTTAAGTGAGCTAGCTAGACAGCTAGATAGCTTGTTTGCTATCTAGTTATGTCAGCTAGATAGCCAGTTAGCTAGTCATCTAGCTAGTTAAGTCAGCTAGCAAATCAGTTAGTTATTTAGCTAACTAGTCAGTTATCAACTCAGCTAGCTGGTCATCTAACTAGTGGGCTCACTCGCTTTCCATCAGTTCAGCTTATTTGTTGGCTCCCTTGACTACCAACTGGTCAGGAAATGAGTCAGCTCACTCGCCAGCCAACAGGCCAACTAACTTTTCGGCTTGCTCACAAGCCAACAGGTTAGCTAGATATTCGGCTTGCTCACCAGCTGACTAGTTAAGTCAGCTCACCAGTCAGCTCGTTCGCCACCTGACGAGTTAAGGCAGCTAGCCAGTCGCACTCGCCGGCCGACTAGTTAAGTTGGCTCCCAGGTTGGCTCATTTGCCGGCCTACTATTAAATCCTCTGACCAGTCTGCTCACTCACCAGCTGACCAAGTCAACTGACCAGTCAACTCACTCGCCGGCTGACTGGTTAAGTCAGATGACCAGTTGGTTAACTCGCTGGCTGACTAGATAAGTCAGCTGACCTGTCAGCTCACTCACCAGACAATTAGTAAAGTCAGCTCACCTCTTGGCTCACTCACAGGCTGATTAGTTAAATCAGCTAACTGGTCGGCCACCTAACTGGCCAACCAGTAAAGTTAGATAACCTATTGGCCGAACAGTAGCCAACTTGTAAGCCAACAAGTTAGCTCAACTAACTAGTTGGCTGACAAGTTAGGCCATCAAACTAATCGGCCTACTAATTGGCTGACTAGTTAAGTCGGCACACCAGACATCCAAATAGTTAAAAGAACTGACTAGTGGGACACCTCGTCAGTCAACTATCTAACCCAGCTATCTAGTTTGCAGACTAGTCGGCCAACTTGCTAAGTCAGCTAACAAGTCAGTCGTGTAGTCAGCCAACGTGTTAAAACAGCTAAATATTCTGCCGACTTGTCAACCAAGTTAAGTCACCTAGCTAAGTCGTTAAACAACTAGTTAAGCCAGATAGCTAACTCATTTACCAACTAGTTATAACAGGTAGCTAACTAATTAACCAACTTGTTAAGTCGGTTAGCTATCTCATTAGGCTACTTGTTAAGTAAGCTAGCTATCTCATTAGGCTTCTTGTTGAGTAAGCTAAGTCAGCTATCTAACCAGCTAGCTAGCTAAGTCAGTTAGCTAACTCAGCTAGTTCACTAGTTAGCTAAATTTTTAAGTCAGGTGCTTAAGTCTGTTAACTAGCTAGTTAGCTAATTAGTTAAGTCAGCTACTTATTCAGCTAGATAAATTGTTAGCTAAATATTTAATTCTGGTAGTTAAGTCAACTAGCTAACTAGTTAAATCAGTCAGGTAAGTCAGTTACCTAAGTAGTTAATTCAGCAAGCTGTCAGCTAGTTAAGGCAGCTTTTAATTTAGTCAGTTGGTTAAGACAGCTAGCTAACTAGTTAGCAAACGGGTTGAGTCAGCAGGTTGAGTAGGCTAGCTAACTAGTTAGCTAGCGAGTTAAGTAAGCTGAATGAGTCAGATAGCTAGTTAGTAAGCTAACGAGTTAAGTCAACTGCTTGAGCCACCTAGGAAGCTCGTTAGCTATTGAGGTAAGTCGGATGAATAAGTCAGCTAGATAGCATGTTACATAATGAGTAAGCTAACTAGTTAGCTAGCTGGCTAAGTCAGCTAGCTAGCTAGCTAGACAGCTATCTATTTAAGTAAGCTTATTAGTTAGGTAGCTAGCTCATTAGCTAACTGTTTAAATCAGCTGGCTAGTGAGGTAGTGAGCTAGTTACCTAACTAAGTCAGCTGTCTAGCTAGTACCTAGTTAGTTAATTCAGCTAATTAAGTCAGCTGGCTAGTCAGTTGACTAGCTAGGTAGCGAGGTCATTAAGTCAGTTGGCTAGCCAGTTGGCTAGCTGGTTAATTCAGCTAGTTAAGAGAGCTGGCTAGCCCACTGGCAAGGTAGGTAGCCAGCTAGTTAAGTCAGCTAGATAGCTACCTGGCTAGCTAGTGATGTCTTCGCGTTAATTCAGCTGGCTAGCCAACTGGCTACCAGGTTAAGTCAGCTAGTTTAGTCAGCTGTCTAGCAAGCTGGTTTGGTAGGTAGCTAGCTAGATAAGTCAGCTTGCAAGTCAGCAGGCTAGCTGTTCAAGTCAGCTAGTTAAGTCAGCTGGCAAGCCTGCTGGCTAGGTAGGTAGCTAGCTATTTAAGTGAGGTACCAAATCAGCTTGCCAGCTTAAGTCAGCTAGGTAAGTCAGTTGTCTAGCCAGCTTGCTTGATAGGTAGCCAGCTAGTTAAGTCAGCTGACTAGCCAGGTGACTAGTTGGTTAAGTCAGCTAGCTAAGTCACCTGGAAACCAGCTGGCTAGCTAGTTAAGTAAGCTCGTTAAGTCAGTTGGCTATTCAACTGGTTAGTTAGTTAAAAAGCTAGTCAAGGCAGATGGCTATCCATCAGACTAGCTGGTAGTTGGCTAGATAGTCAGGGAGGTGGCTATATAGTCAGTTAGCTAGTCAGCTTGCTAGTCAGGTAGCTCATTAAGTCAGCTAGTGAGCTAAATAGCCTGCTGGCTAGCTAGTTAAGTAAACTAGTTATGTCAGCTGTCCAACCAGCTTGCTAGTTATTTAAGTCAGCTAGCTAAGTCAGCTGGCTTGCCTGCTGTCTATCTAGGTAGCAAACTAGTTAAGTAAGTTGGTTAGCCAGCTGGCTAGCTATTTAAGTCAGTTAGTTAATTCAGTTGGCTTCCCAGCTGGCTAGCTAAGTAGCTAGCTAGTTAAGTCAGCTGGCTAGTCACCAGACTAGCTCGTGTTGTTAGCTACTTATGTCTACTGGCTAGATAGCTGGCTAACTAGTTAAATCAACTAGTTGAGCCTGCTGGCTAACCAGCTGGCTAGCTGGTTAAGTCAGCTAATTTATTCTAGTGTCCAGTCAAATGGCTACCTAGGTCTCTCGTTAGTTTAGTCAACTGACTAGCCAGCTGCCTACCTGATTAAGTCAGCTGGTTAAGTCAGCTGGCTAGCCACATTGCTAGGTAGGTAGCTAGCTAATTAAGTAAGCTGGCTAGCTGGATTGCCACCTAGTTAAATCAATGAGTTAAGTGAGCTGCCTAGACAGATGGCTTGCTAGGTGGATAGCTAGTTAAGACAACTGGCTAGCCGGATGGCTATCTACTTAAGTCAGCTAGTTAAGTCATTTAGTTAGCCAGCTGGCTAGCTAGGTGGCTGGCAAGTTAAATCTGCTGGTTAGCAGGCTTGTCAGGTATGTGGCCAGCTAGTTAAGCTGGCTGGCTAGTCGGCTGACCAGGAGGTTGGCTAGTTAGTTAAGCAGGTTGGCTATCTGTCCAGCCAGTAGGCTGCCTAACTTAGCCAGCTGGCTAGCCAACTGGCCAGCCTGCTAGCTGGCTAGGGAGGCAGCTAGCCAGTCAGGTAGCAAACTAGTTAAGCCAGATGGCTAGCAGTCTAGCCAAACATGCAGCTAGCTACTTAAGTCAGCTGCCTAGCCAGCTATCCAGCCAACTTGCTAGTCAGCTAGTAAAATCAGATAGCTATCCAGCTAGATAATTAAGTCAGCTAGCAAATCATCTAATTATTCAGCTAGCTAGTTAAGTCAGCTAACTATACAGCTTGCTAGTCAGCTAGGTACCTGGTCAACTAGATAGGTAAGTCAGCTAGCCAGCTGACTAGCCAGGTAGCTAGCTAGTTAAGTCAGATAGCTAGACAGCTAGATAGCTTGTTTGCTATATAGTTATGTCAGCTAGATAGCCAGCTAGTTAGACAGTTAGCTGGTTAAGTCAGCTAGCAAGTCAGCTAGTTATTTTGCTTACTAGTGGGCTATCAACTCAGCTATCTGGTCATCTAACTAGTGGGCTCGCTCGCTTTCCAGCAGGTCAGCTTACTAGTTGGCTCCCTCGACTGCCAACCAGTCAGCAAACTAGGAGCCTCGCTCACCATCCAACAGGTCAACTAACTTGTCGGCTCACTTACAGGCCAACAGATTAGCTAGCTAGTCGGCTGGCTCACCAGCCGACTTGTTAAGTCAGCTCACCAGTTGACTAGTTCACCACCTGACTAGTTAAGGCTGCTCCCCCATGCCATCACTC
>NW_007247969.1:5110-6226 GCF_000164805.1 Carlito syrichta | reverse complement strand
TCTTTCACCCTTATCACCCCAATTTTTGCAGAATATCTCCATGTTAAGTTTATATTTAAATATGTTGGGTGTAATGTTCAGCCCTGACTGCACACTGGTATCACTTGGAGAACTTTTAAAAACTAAGCCTCAACTATGTGTTTATGAGTTAATCTCTGAAGCTGGAAACAAGGCATAGACATTTTTAAGAACCCAAACAGTAATTAAAATTTACGTTGGTAGCCACTGCTCAAGAACTCAAACAAGGAAATGAATGCTGCTTCTCCACAAAGAAGAAATGAATCTGTGAAAGACATTCTATTTCAGAATTTCCTGAAATGTTCCAGTCCTATTACTAATATTGAAGAGATAGTACATTTGTGTAAAGATTTTAAAAATAGATTAATTCTAGTTTTTTGTCAGTATCTATGTCTGTGTTATTATCAGAAACATGAAATCTGGATTCAATGAGGAAGTGTGCACCACTATTATTTATAAATAGGAGGATATATAGAAAATACAGTCAAAATTTGCTGTCTGACATCCTATAGAATAAATGAAATTGTTTAAAGTATACCAATCCTGTTTTTAGAAAACTAATTTATCTGTGTATCTCTAAAACAAGAACTCCAAATCATTAAACACTTTAAGTGGCTAATTAAGGACTGGCATGTTGTAAAAAAAAATAAATGGGAACTAAATATTCTCACGTCAGCCGTCCTACATGGTAGTCACCCTCATTGATCTAATTGCAGGACAAATGCTAGCGTAAGACAGAAAAGAAACCACTGCCTCTGGGATGATGATCTTGCAGTAAGATTCAGCCAGTTAGTTTAAGCAACTAGTTTTATTGCTTATGTCATGATAGATAAATAAACACAGTATAATATACAGATTGAAGGACAAGTGGTTTTTTGGTGTCATGTAGAAATAGATTTAGACTTTAAAAATGAAGCTATGGAGCCAGACTCAGTGGCTCAGCCTGTAATCCCGCACCTTTGGGAGGCTGAGGTGAGTGAATTGCCTGAGCCCGCGGGTTCGAGACCCGCCTGGGCAGCGAGACCTCATCTCTACAATAATCAAAAAATCAGCCAGGCGTGTAGCACATGCCTGTAATTCCAGCTACTTGGAGGCTGA
>NW_007247969.1:0-5090 GCF_000164805.1 Carlito syrichta | reverse complement strand
AGATTTAAAAAATAGATTAATTCTAGTTTTTTGTCAGTATCTATGTCTGTGTTATTATCAGAAACATGAAATCAGGATTCAATGAGGAAGTGTGCACCACTATTATTTATAAATAGGAGGATATATAGAAAATACAGTTACAATTTGCTGTCTGACATCCTATAGAATAAATGAAATTGTTTAAAGTATACTAATCCTGTTTTTAAAAAACTAATTTATCTGTGTATCTCTAAAACAAGAACTCCAAATCATTAAACACTTTAATTGGCTAATTAAGGACTGGCATGTTGTAAGAAAAAAGAAATGGGAACTAAATATTCTCATGGCAGCCGTCCTACATGGAAGTCACCCTTATTGATCTAATTGCAGGACAAAGGCTAGCATAAGACAGAAAAGAAACCACTGCCTCTGGGGTGATGATCTTGCAGTAAGATTCAGCCAGTTAGTTTAAGCAACTAGTTTTATTGCTTATGTCATGATAGATAAATAAACACAGCATAATATACTGATTGAAGGACAAGTGGTTTTTTGGTGTCATGTAGAAATAGATTTAGACCTTAAAAATGAAGCTATGGTATGAAGAAAGAGTTGAATTGAAGCAATGTATTGTTGGCATATGGAAATCTGTATATATTTTTTATATTTTATTATTTCAAAGTATTTTAAGTCTAGAGAAGAAATCTCTGAGTTTTCTTCAGACTTTTAAGGATGAAGTCACTAATTTTAGCATTCTTGTCACATATACTAGAAAAAAAAATCATTCATTCCAAGCAATCTTGAGATATCTTCACACACTTTAAAAAATTTGCTCATTTATTTTTAAGATTTCTTAGTTGAGTACTGTAGAATTTTTTGCTATTGTCTCCACTTTTGATGACTTAAAAACATAAATTTTCCCAAGGCTAATTTCATAGGCTGCAATGTGATCTTACCTCTGCCCTGCTACGCTTCTCTTTCCAACTGAATCCCCTATGTATCTATCCACTGTGTAGATTGAACCATGCGAACTAATGATTCCAGAACAGTGGTTAAGACCTTGACCAAATTCCCTTGTTAAAAATTTGTTCTATGACATTTTAACTGACTAATCTTGAACAAACTACTGTAGCTATTCAGTTAGATTTCTATAAAATGGTAACTTTAATAGTGTTTATTCATTAGAGATGATTAAAACTGAATTCACAGATTCATCTCCTGAGAATTTTGTTTAAATGGTAACCTTTTAAACTCTGTGTAGTATGAAGCTCAATCATCTATATTTTTAAACAATATCCAGATGATACTTGTTAAAAGTTGCTGATTAGTGTCACCTTTAAGTTGCAAGGGTCTACATCATGGGGTCTGTATGATAGGGTTATTTTGAAGACTAAATACATTCATCGATGTAAAATGTTTAATTCAGTGAAGAATTTCACATAGCAAGCTGTCTTCATTAATTATAAGTATTATGAGAAAAATTAAAATTATGTGACCTAGTATATTTATTTTCCAGATTAAATATGTTAACAAGATGGTTAAAATAATTTGTACAATGTCACATAAAAGAACCCCAGAGAAATCTGGTTGCCCCATGGTTCTTTGGCCACTGTTTTCAATTAACTGATCACATTATCCTTTTTCCATCATCTAGAATAGAGTCTAATGCCACTTATGCTAGACTCATTTTACATATTTGTCAAACTCATACATTGTAATCACCCCTGGGAAACCTTTCACATTTGCCCCAAATCTCTGTTGTCTCCCTGCTTTTTTTTAATTGTTACATTCTTTCTCATCCATGCCCTTTGTATAACATTTAAATGTAGTGTATCTTTGATTTCCATCATGCATACATTTAAAAAAAACAACAAAGTATAGGTCTTAGATTTGGAAAACCTGAATTTGTGTACCCAGGCCCACCATGTGAATGTGCATGGTCACTTTAATTTTCTTAATGTTCTAATGGATTAAATGAAGATGTTAAATATGCCAGGTGACCTCCTATGATTCAAGATGTATGAGATCTTTGCCTAGTTCCAGTAGAGGCCACACATTTCACTGTCTGGCAAACTAAATCAATTTGGGATATTTTCAGAGTTATCAGAAAAGAAATATTACATTTCCACCAAGAATAGTGAAACAATGAATTGCAAGACTGCCAATTGCTACTGTGATCAAATTACCTAAAGAAGTGAAAAGAAAGCTGGTGGAAGAGAGAGAAAGAGACAGAGACAGAAAAGAGAGTGTGAGAGAGAGAGAGAGAGAGAGAGAGAGAGCTGACTTTAATAATCTGGAGGTCTAGATCCACTTTGCATTAAACCCTTAAGGGTGAGTTTTGTAATTCAGTGAAATGTCTTGTTCTGCTTGCCTTAGGCTGTTTGAATTGGGTGTATGTCACTTGCAATGCAGACAGACCTGACCAGTAAAATATTTGTCTGCATGTTTTTATGAATTTAATGTAATTATTATGCATTGAAACATTCTGTCAGCAACTACCATTCAATATTTTTAGTACTTTTATCATTTTTCTGTATTTTGTTTTTCATAAGCTGTTTTCGTGTTCAGATTTAAATAGTCACAAAAAATACATAAAGATTTATACAGGTAGTATCAAGACAAACACACAATATAATACCTAAACCCATTTTCTTTTGCATGGAGAACAATATAGCCTACTTGACTAAAATGATTTGTGTCTTGTCAAAGTAATACTTTTCCCCCCAAAAAAGATGAATTAAAAATAATTAGGGCTCTTTGTGGCAGAATGTATATCCTATATATGTAATACATGCCTATTTTTCATTTTATAGCAAAGAAGTTAAAAATAGTACTTGAAAACTATTATAACTGAGGCTTTGTATAGATTACAAACATTATAAACACAACTCAAATAAGTTGTTTTAAATTGTAAGAGTGAGGCAATGGATGAAAGGAAGTATAATGAACTTAGGAAAAATTTAGCACAAAATTATCGAAGGCTTTAGATAAATTCTCTTAAAACAAAAGAGAATAGGATCAACAACAGTTAAAAATGTTGATTGTAATCTACAGACTGCTATGACTATAAAGGAATTTAGATTCTCTTCAAAATAGACAAAAAATTTTGTTTTTTACATGGTTAATCAGGTCATCAGAGACTGGTGTTTAAAATAATGTTTTGCTTAAAATCAATTCCAAGAACTAATATATGTGTGGCAATTGTATGTGAAAATATAAAGAAAAAAGCTGGTTCTGGTACCATATAACAACTATATATTTTCCTCAATAACTAGTACAATTAAATAGATGATTACAACGTGATGAAACTCTATCATGGCTGGTGGTTTTACTTTTAGTTTTTTTTTTAATTAAGACACCAACACACTCATTAGCCTAGACCTAAAAGGGGCAGAATCACCAATATTACTATCTCCCTCCTCTATATCTTTTCCCCCTGGAAATTCTTCAGTAGTAATTAACACACATGGAGCTGTCCTCTTCTATGTTATCAACATTATCAATGCTTTTTTGTGGAATACCTATTTTAGGACCTGTTGTTAAGACTGTTTTACAGTTTATTTTTTTAGATAAGTGGAAGGACTATACTGCAAATAATTGTAAAAATATAGTCCCGTAAATACATACACCATTAACATACTCACAATCACCATCAAGTATTATGTAGTCCATGTACTTGTATGTTCTGTACTTGTATATGACCTACTGTGCAGTAGATTTGTTTTTACCAGCATCACTACAAACATGTGAATTGTATCTGTGTTACAACTTCCCAACATCTACTATATCACTAGGCAATAGATATGTTTCTGCTCCAATATAAATTTACAGGACCACTGATATGGATGCAGTCTGATATTGTGTCACATGTGTCATTTTTTGTGTGCCTTAAGGATGTGTTTCCATGATGTCTTCCATTCATAGTTTCTAATAATAAATTTGCAGTGATTAAATTCCTTGTGTTTTCACATACACTGTGTTGAAAAGTGGCATGTATATTTCTTCTCTATCTTGAATATTCAGCAGTTTACAAAAACATGTGTAGGTATAGCTTTGGGTTTATCTAGTTTATGATTTGCTTCTTGAATTTCTAAACTGACAACTTTGCCAAATACTTGAAATATTATTTCTTCAAATTATTTTTCCTGCATCAATATTTTCCCTGTTCAGGACTTCAGTGGAATGCCTGTTAGACTCTTTCTACAGTTCTTTAAAGTGGTGTTGATTTTTTTCAACATATTGCTTCTTTCGTATCAGATTGGATAATTTTAAAAATTCTTTCCTCAATTAACTTTTTCTAGTGCCCCTTTTATTGTACATTTAAAAAATTGGATTCTTTTATTTTTAACATTTCCAATTTTGTCCATCACCCACACATTGTATCCGAAAGATGAGTTTTCACCCTCCTTCTCTTTTGACCCGCCCCATTCAGAGTCCCCAATGTCCAAGGTACCATCCTTTTTTTCCTTTGCTGACTCTTATCTTAGCTCTCATTAATAAATGATACCAGCCGGGCCCGTTGGCTCAGCCTGTAATCCCGTGCCTTTGGGAAGCTGAGGTAAGTGGATTGCCTGAACACGTAGGTTAGAGATCTGCCTAGGCAGCGAGACCACATCTGTAAGATAAATAAAGAAAAAATCAGCTGGGCGTGGTAGCGCATGCCTGTAATTCCAGCTACTTGGAAGGCTGAGGCGGAAGGATCACCAGAGCCCAGCCGGTCGAGGCTGCAGTGGCCAGGAGTGGCTACTGCACTCCAGTCTGGGTGACAGAGTGAGACTCCAACTCAAATAAACAAATAAATATATAAATAATACCATGCAGAATTTAGTTTTTAATTTCCATTTCTGCATTATTTCTCTAGGATGATGGTCTCCAATTCTATCCAGGATGCTGCAAGGACATTATTTCATTTTTTTATGGCTGAACAATATTCCATGGTGACATTAAATTGCTGATAAGTAGACAGAAGGAAGAGGGAGACGAGGAGGAATAGAAGGAGCTGAAGAAACTGTTCATGAACACAAAGCCCCAGGAAAATATGAGTCAAAATCTGCCACCCATCATCTGGCTTAATGTAGGTTATCAACAAAGTACAAAGGGGAAATATATGAGAG
>NW_007247968.1:9242-9955 GCF_000164805.1 Carlito syrichta | reverse complement strand
GATACTTGAGTCCTCAATCCCCCAATCCACAAGCCATCTTCCTCAGAGGTAACCACGAATCAGGTTTTTGGAGTAGGAATCTGGGTAATGGCAGTACTCACATACACAAAACTTCACTGGCTATTGCTAAGTAAGAATAAGGAATCTGCGTTACTCATGACCTCAATCCCAAAGAAACTTCAGGTCGTCTTGCTATAGGCTAAACACGAATCAGGGTGTTTTAAGCATGAATCTGGGGAAATGGAGTCCTTATATAAGATAACTACATGAACATTTGCTAAGAAATAATATGGAATCTGAGTTACACGAGTCCTCAACCCAAAAATCTACAGGGCATCTTTGAAATTCCTAAAAAAGACTCAGAGTTTCAAAGCAGATCTAATATACAGGAAAATGCATGGACCCTTGCCAAGGAAGAAAAAGAATCAGGGTTATAGCAGTCCTCAGTCCTAAAAATCAACACGCGACCTGCTGTGGGCTAAACAAGAATCAGGATTTAGGAGCTGTAACATAGGTAATAGCAGTTCTCATATACAGAATCTACACAATCTCTTGCTAAGGAGAAATAAGAAACCTATTTTACACGGTTCCTCCATCAGAATATCTACATGACATCTTGCTAATGGCTGAACAAGAATCCGGGATTCCATTCAGGGTTCAGGGGAAAGGGAGTCCTCATATACAGGACATTACAGGGCCCATCGCTAAGAAGA
>NW_007247968.1:0-8468 GCF_000164805.1 Carlito syrichta | reverse complement strand
CATCTTGCGGAGAATGAAGCAGTAATTTCAGTTATGGGAGTCCTCATATACAGAACACTACATTGACCAGTTGCTACAGAAGTATAAGGAATCCTGTTTACACGAGTCCTCATCCCAAAAAGGTACAGAGTGCCTTGCTAAAAGATAGCCACCAGTCAGGGTTTTGGAGTAGGAATCTGGGTAATGGCAGTCCTCACATACAGGAAACTTCACTGCCTATTGCTAAATAAGAATAAGGAATCTGCTTTACTAGTGTCCTCAATCCCAAAAAAACTTCTGGTCGTCTTGCTATAGGCTAAACTCGAATCAGGGTGTTTTAAACATGAATCTGGGGAAATGGAATCCTTATATACAGGGAACTACATGACCTTTTGCTAAGAAAGAAGGAGGAATCCGGGTTACACGAATCCTCAATCCCAAAAATCTACAGGGCATCTTGAATTGGGCGAAAAAAGAATCAGTGTTTTGATGCAGGATCTATGTAATGAGAGTCCTCATATACAGGAAAATACACGGTCCATTGCCAAGGAAGAAAAAGAATTGGGGTTATAGCAGTCCTCAGTCCTAAAAAGCAACAGGCCATCTGTTGTGGGCTAAACAAGAATCAGGGTTTAGAAGCTGCAACCTAGGTAACAGCAGTCCTCATATACAGAATCTACACGATCTATTGCTAAGGAGACATAAGAAACCTCTTTTACACGGTATCTCCATCACAATATCTACATAACATCTTGCTAAGGGCTAAAAAAAAATCAGAGTTTCCCGTCAGGGTTCTGGGGATAGGGAGTCCTCATATATAGGACATTACACGGCCCCTCACTAAGGAAGTATAAGGAATCTATGATACATTAGTCCCAAATCCTAAAAATTCTCAAGGTGTCTTGCTACGAGATAAACAAGAATCAGAGCTTCGAACTCATCTCATGTTTCAGAGCTATTAGGCTTGTGGATTTTATGGATCACTATTTTCAGGACTCCAGCAACATTCTGGTCCTCTTGAGAGTTGTAAACGTGTATCTGGTAGTACAAGTCCCTTATGTTCCTTGGGACAACTAAGGCCAGATTCCCGGAACAAAAGTATCTTCTTGCCGTATTTGGATGTAACCCAGGTCTTAAGATGAACGTGGTAATCCTTAAATTAAATTTCCGTTTGTACTTTTATTTGGAGAGGGGCTGAGGGTTTTGCAGTTTCCAAATGTTTAGGACGAATTATTTAAATGTAACCACGAATCATGTTTGCCACGTCCCTAGGAAACATCTGGGCATCTGCATTTTTGTATACAGAGCTTTGGAATACACATACACAGGGAAAAACATGGCATCTTGCTCAGAACAGAAAGGGAATCCGGTTCTTGGAGTTCTCAATATCCTAAATCTACAAGTTCCCTTGATAAGGTTTAATCTGCAATCTGGGCTTCTATGTCGCCACATTTTTAGTGTGTCTTCTGAAAAGGGAACCAGGAATCTTGGGTTTAAATTCCACAAGAACAATATGGGAGTCTTTCTGTTGATATTCAAGAAACTAGAATTCTAGGTCACCTGGAAATGTCTCGGCATCTTGCTGAGTATGAAGCAGGAATTTCAGTAATGGGAGTCCTCATATACAGAACTCTACATGTCCTGTTGCTATGGAAGAATAAAGAATCTTGGTTACATGAGTCCTCCATCCCAAAAACTTACAGTGTCTAGCTAAGAGATAACCACCAATCAGGATTTGGGAGTAGGAATCTGGATAATGGGAGTCCTCATATACAGGAAACTGCACTGCCTATTGCTAAGGAAGAATAAGGAATCGGGTTTACACGTGTCCTCAATCCCCAAAAAATCTTCAGCCTGTCTTGCTAAGGGCTAAACACGAATTTGGGTTTCTGAAGCATTATCTAGGAAAATGAAATCTTCATATCTGGCAACTGCACGGACTTTTCCTAAGAAAGAATAAGGAATCTGGGTGACGTGTTCTCAATCACCAAAAAACTACACAGCATCTTCCTAAGGTCTAAACAAGAATAAGGGTTTCGACACATGTATCTGAGAAAGGAAGTACTCATATATAGACAACTGCACGGCTGTTTATAAAAATATGGAAACTGGGTTATACAAGTCCTCAGTCCTGAAAATCTACAGCTCATCTTGCTGACGGCTAAAGAAGAATCAGGGATTCAAGGCATGAATGTGGGTAATAACAGTCCTCGTATACAGGAAAAATACATGGCCTCTTGCTAAGAAAAAAAGAAGAAACCTGTTTTACACGTTCCTCTATCAAAAAATCTATATGGCGACTTACAAAAGGCTAAACAAGAATCAGGGTTTCGAAACAGGAATCTAGGGAAAGAGAGTCCTCACATACAGGACACTACATGGCCTCCAACTAAGGACGAAAAAGAATCTAAATTATATGAGTCCTCAATCCAAAAAATTCCCAGGGTGTCTGCTATGGGAGAAAGAAGAAACATGACTTTGAGCTCCCCAAATATTTCAGAGCAATTTAGCAAGCGGATATTACGAATCGCTCATTTCAGGACTCCAGCAACATTCTGGTACTCTTGAAATTTGTAAACGGCTATCGGGCAATCCAAGTCCATTAGGTTCCTCGCAACAACTAAGGCCAGATTCCAGGACAAAAGGAAGCTTCTTGACATATGTGGATGTAACTCTGGTCTTAAGGTGAAACCTGTAATCCTTCCACTTCCGTTTCTGTTTTTATTTTGAGAGCGGGCAAGTGTTTTGCAGTTGTCAAATATTTAGTACGTATTTTTAAAGGTAACCAGGAATCATGGATTCCCCATCCCTAGGAAATTTCTGGGCATCTGTCTTTTTGTATACAGAATTTGGAATCCACATGACAGGGAAAATCACGGCATCTATCTGAGAAGGAAAAGGAAATCAGGTACTAGAAATTCTCATTAACCGGAATCTACAGGGCCTCTTGAAAATGTTTAATCAGCAATCTGGGCTTCTGAGTCCCTACATTTTTCAGAGTTAATTGCTCCGTGGATACGCCAAATCTGTCATTACAGATCCACAGGAACTTTCTGGTCCCCTTATCAGTTGTAATCAAGGATCTGGCCCTACAAATGCTTTTGTGTCCTAGGAACATCTAAGACCATAATCATGTTCCCCAGAATCAAAAGGCATATTGCTACAAAATCCCTCGATTGAGGTGACCCAAGCTACAGAAAATTCTTAGGGGCGGGCAGGTCTGAATTGGGATGTTGGGTTGTGATGATTCCACATTTTGGGAAGGTCTTGTGAAGGGGAACCAGGAATCTTAGATTCCAGTGTCCAAAGAACATTATAGGAGTCTTTCTTTTGATATCCAAACAAATAGAATTCTCGGTCACCAGGAATTGTCTCAGCATCCCACAGAATGAAGCGATCAGCTGGGTAATGGGAGTCATCATCTCAAGAAACTACATGTCATATTGCTAAGGAAATATGAGGAATCTTGGTTATATGAGTCCTAAATCGCAAAAAATACAGGCCGTCTTCCTAAGAGGTAACCACGAATCAGGATTGTGAAGTAGGAATCGGGTAATGGGACTACTCATATAGAGGAAACTACACTGTCTATTGCTAAGGAAGAATAAGGAATCTGGTTTACACATGACTTCAATCCAAAAAAAAACTTCAGTGTGTCTTACTAAGGGCTAAACACTAATTAGGTTTTTGAAATATAATCTAGGGAAATGAAATCCTCATATACAGGCAACTGCATGGACTTTTCCTAAGAAAGAAAAAGGAATCTGGGTGACATGTCTTCTCAATCACCAACAAACTTCAGGGTGTCTTCCAAAAGTCTAAACAAGCATCAGGGTTTCGAAGCATGTATCTGGGAAAGGAAGAACTCATATACACGCAACTGCACAGTTGTTGCTAAAAATAAGGAGTCTGGGCTATACGAGTCCTCAGTCCTGAAAGTCTACAGAGCATCTTGCTGACGGCTAAAGAAGAATCAGGGAATCGAGGCATGAATGTGGGTAATAGCAGTCCTTATATACAGGAAACTACATGGACTCTTGCGAAGAAAAAAGAAAAAATCTGTTTTATACGGTTCTTCTCTCAAAAAGTCTACATGGCATCTTCCTAAAGGCCAAACAAGAATCAGGGTTTCGAAACTGGAATCTAGGGATAGAGTGTCCTCATATACAGGACACTACACGGTCTCCAACTAAGGAAGAATAAAGAATGTGTGTTGTATGAGTTCTCAATCCAAAAAATTCCCAGGATGTCTGCTATGGGACAAACAACAAACAGGGTGCAGAGCTCTCGAAATGTTTATTAGCAGTTTTGTATGCGGATATTACAAATCAGTCATTTCAGGACTCCAGCAACATTCTGGTCCTCTTGAAAGTTGTAAACGGGTATCGGGCACTCCAAGTCCGTTAGGTTCCTCGGAACAACTAAGGCCAGATTCCAGGATAAAAAGAATCTTCTTGCCATATTTGGATGTAACTCTGGTTTTAAGGTGAACCTGGTCATCCTTCACCGTCTGTTTCTCTTTTTATTTTGAGAGGGGACAAGGGTTTTGCAGTTGCCAAATGTTTAGTACATATTTTTAAAGGTAACCAGGAATCATGGATTCCACGTCCGTAGGAGACTTCTGGGATCTGTCTTTTTTATGCAGAGTTTGGAATCCACATTGACAGTGAAAATCAGGGCATCTTGCTGATAACGAAAAGGAAATCCGGTTCCAGGAGTTCTCTTTAACCAGAATCTATAGGGCCTCTTGATAAGGTTTAATCAGCAATCTGGGCTTCTCGGTCCCTACATTTTTCAGAGCTACTTGCTCCGTCGATACTCTAAATCTGTCATTACAGATCCACAGGAACTTTCTGGTCCTTTTGTTAGTTGTAATCAAGGATATGGCCCTAAAAATACTTTTGTGTCCTAGGAACATCTACGACCATAATCATGTTTCCCAGAATCAAAAGGCATATTGGTACAAAATCCCTCGATTCAGTTGACGTCAAAGTACCGAATATTCTTGTGGGCGGCCAGGTCGGAATTGGGATGTTGGGTTGTGAAGATTCCAAATTTTGGGGAGGTCTTGTGAAGGGGAACCAGGAATCTAGGATTCCAGTTCCCAAAGAACATTGTGGGAGTCTTTCTCTTGATTTCCAAACAACTGGAATTCTCGGTCACCAGGAACTGTCACGGCATCCTGCAGAGTGAAGCAGAAAGCTGGGTAATGTGAGTCGTCATATACAGGAAACTACACGTCATATTGTTAAAGAGGTACAAGGAATCTTGGTTACATGAGTCCTCAATCCCAAAAACAACAGACTGTCTTCCTAAGAAGTAACCATGAATCAGGTTTTTGAAGTTGGAATCTGGGCTAAACAAGAATCAGGGTTTAGAAGCTGCAACATAGATAATAGCAGTCTTCATATACAGAATCTACATGATCTCTTGCTAAGGAGAATAAGAAACGTGTTTTACACGGTTCCTCTGTCACAGTATCTACATGACATCTTGTTAAAGGCTAAACAAGAATCAAGGTTTCCAAACAGGTTTCTGGGGAAAGGGAGTCCTCATATACTGGACATTACATGGCATCTCGCTAAGGAAGAATAAGGAATCTTTGATACACTAGTCCCCAAATCAAAAAAATTCTCAGGGTGTCTTGCTACAGGATAAACAAGAATCAGGGCTTCGAGCTCGTCTCATGTTTTAGAGATATTTGGCTTGTGGGTATTATGAATCAGATATTTCAGGACTCCAGCAACATTCTGGTCCTCTTGAGAGTTGTAAACTGGTATCTGGTAGTACAATCCCTTAGGATCCTTGGGACAACTAAGGACAGATTTCCGGAAAAAATATATCTTCTTTCCGTATTTGGATGTAACTCTGGTCTTATGGTGATATTGGTAATCCTTAAATTTCCGTTTGTACTTCTATTTGGAGAGGGCCCGAGGGTTTTGCAGTTGCCAGATATTTAGTATGAATTTAAAATGTAACCAGGAATCATGGATTCCACATCCTAGGAAACATCTGGGCATCTGCCTTTTGGTATACAGAGTTTGGGAATACACATAGAGGGGAAAATCAGGGCATCTTGCTGAGAATGGAAAGGGAATCTGGTTCTTGGAGTTCTCAATCGTCTACATCAACAAGGTCTCTTGATAAGGTTTAATCAGCAATCTGGGCTTATATGTCGCCACATTTTTAGTGTGTCTTTTGAAAAGGGAATCAGGAATATTGGGTTACAATTCCACAAGAATTTTATGGGAGTCTTTCTCTTGATATCCAAGCAACCTGAATTCTAGGTCACCACGAAATGTCTCGGTGTCTTGCTGAGAATGAAGCAGGAATTTCAGTAATGGGATTCCTCATACAGAACATTACACGACCTGTTGCTACGGAAGAATAAGGAATCTTGGTTACACGAGTCCTCCATTCCAAAAACCTACAGAGCGTCTTGCTAAGAGATAACCACCAATCAGGTTTTAGGAGTAGGAATCTGGATAAAGTGAGTCCTCATATACAGGAAACTACTCTGTCTATTTCTAAGGAAGAATAAGGAATCTGGTTTACACGTGTCCTCAATCCCCCCAAAAAACTTCAAGGTTTCTTGCTAAAGGATAACCACGAATTTGGGTTTTTGAAGCATAATCTAGGGAAATGAAATCCTCATATACAGGCAACTGCACGGACTTTTCCTAAGAAACAATAAGGAATCCGGGTGACATGCGCTCTCAATCACCAAAGAACTACACGGTATCTTCCTAAGGACTAAACAATCATCAGGGTTTCGACACATGTATCTGGGAAAGGGAGTACTCATATACAGGCAACTACAAGGCAGTTGCTAAAAATAAGAAATCTGAGTTATACGAATCCTCAGTCCTGAAAATCTACAGGATATCTTGCTGATGGCTAAAGAAGAATCAGGGATTTGAGGCAAGAATGTCGGTAATAGCAGTACACATGCATAGGAAACTACATGGCCTCATGCTAAGAAAAAAGAAAAAATCTGTTCTACACCGCTCCTCTATCAAAAAATCTACATGGCCTCTTACTAAGGGATAAACAAGAATCATGGTTTCAAAACAGGAATCTAGCAAAAGAGAGTTCTCACATACAGGACACTTCACGGCCTCCAATTAAGGACGAATAAAGAATCTCTCTTATACGAGTCCTCAATCCAAAAAATTCCAGGGTGACTGCTATGGGGCAAACAAAAAGAGGGCTTCGAGCTCCCCAAATGTTTTGGAGCAATTTAGCATGCAGATATTATCAATCAGTCATTTCAAGACTCCAGCACCATTCTGGTCCTCTTGAAAGTTGTAAACGGGTATCGGGAACTACAATCCATTAGGTTCCTCGGAAAAACTAAGGCCAAATTCCAGGACAAAAAGAATCTTCTTTCCTTATGTGGATGTAACTTTGGTTTAAGGTGAATCCTGTAATCCTTCCCTTCCGTTTATCTTTTTATTTTGAGAGGAGACAAGGGTTTTGCAGTTACCAAATGTTTAGTACGTATTTTTAAAGTTAACCAGGAATCATATATTCCACGTCCCTAAGAAACTTCTGGTCATCTGTCTTTTTGTATACAGAGTTTGGAATCCACATCGATAGGGAAAATCGGGGCATCTTGCAGAGAACGAAAAGGAAATTCGGTTCCAGAAGTTCTCATTAACTGGAATCTACAGGGCCACTTCATAAGGTTTAATCACCAATTCTGCGTTTATGATATATATATCTATCAGAGCTACTTGCTCCGTGAATGGACAAAATTTGTCATAACAGATCCACAGGAAAATTTCTGGTCCTCTTGTTAGTTGTAATCAAGGATCTGGCCCTACAAATACTTTTGTTTCCTTGAAACATCTATGACCATAATAATGTTCCCCAGAATCAAAAGGCATATTGGTACAAAATCCCTCGATTCAGGTGACCTCAAACTACAGAAAATTCATGTGGGTGGGCAGGTCGGAATAGGGATGTTGGGTTTTGAAGATTCCACATTTTGGGGAGGTTTCTTTTGATGGGCAGCCAGGAATCTTGGATTCCAGCTTCCAAAGAACATTATGGGAGTCTTTCTCTTGATATCCAAACAACTGGAATTCTCAGTCACCAGGAACTGTCATGGCATCCTGCAGAGTGAAGCATGAAGCTGGGTAATGGAGTTGTCATATACAAGAAACTACATGACATATTGCTAAGGAAGTATAAGGAATCTTGGTTACATGAGTCCTCAATCCCAAAAACTACAGGCCGTCTTTCATCGAGGTAACCACGAATCAGGTTTTTGAAGTAAGAATCTGGGTAATGGGAGTCCTCACATACAGGAAACTTCACTGCTTATTGCTAAGTAAGAATAAGGAATCTGCGTTACTCATGTCCTCAATTCCAAAAAAACTTCAGGTCGTCTTGCCATGGGCTAAACACGAATCAGGATGTTTTAAGCATGAATCTGGGGTAATGGAGTCCTTATATACAGGCAACTACATGACCTTTTCCTAAGA
>NW_007247967.1:3921-8887 GCF_000164805.1 Carlito syrichta | reverse complement strand
GGGAAATGAAATCCTCTTATAGAGGCAACTGCACGGACTTTTTCCTAAGAAAGAATAAGGAATCTGGTGACATATGTTCTCAAACTTCAAAAATCTACACGGCTTCTTCCTAAGGGCTAAACAAACATCAGGGTTTTGACGCACGTATCTGGGATAGGGAATACTAATATAGAGGCAACTGCATGGCTGTTGCTAATAATAAGGAATCTGGGTTATTTGAGTCCTCCGTTCTGAAAATCTACAGGGCATCTTGCTGATGGCTAATTAATAAACAGGGATTCAAGGCATGAATGTGGGTAATATCAGTCCTCATACACAAGAAACTACTTGGACTCTTGCTAAGAAAAAAGAATAAATCTGTTTTCCACTGTTCCTCTGTCAATAAATCTACATGGCCTCTTACTAAGTGTTAAACACGAATCAGGGTTTCAAAACAGGAATCTAGGAAAAGAGAGTCCTCATATACAGGACACTACACTGCCTCTAACTAAGGAAGAATAAAGAATATTTGTTGTACGAGTCCTCAATCCAAAAAATTCCCAGGGTGTCTGCTATGGGACAAACAAGAAACAGGGCTTCGCGATCCCCAAATGTTTCGGAGCAATTTAGCATGCGGATATTATGAATCAGTCATTTCAGGATTCCAGCAACATTCTGTTCCTCTTGAAAGTTTTAAACGGATATCGGGCACTCCAAGTTCAATCGGGTCCTCGGAACACTTAAGGCCAGATTCTAGGACAAAAAGATTCTTCTTGCCATATTTCAATGTAACTCTGGTCTTAAGGTGAACCCTGTAATCCTTCCCCTTCCGTTTATCCTCTTATTTTGAGAGGGGACAAGTGTTTTGCAGTTGCCAATTTTTCAGTACGTATTTTCAAAGGTAACCAGGAATCATTTATTCCACGTCCCTAGGAACCTTCTGGGCATCTGTCTTTTTGTATACAGAGTTTGGAATCCACATTGACAGGGATAATCAGGGCATCTTGCTGAGAATGGAAAGGGAATGCGGGTTCTTGGAGTTCTCAATCGCTGAAGTGTACAGGGCCACTTGATATGGCTTAATCAAGAATCTGGCCTTCAAGGTCCCCACCTTTTTAGGGTGTCATGTAAAAGGGAAGCAGGAATCTTTGTTTCCAATTCCCCAGGAAGCTTCTGCGAGTCTTTTTTGACATCCAAACATCTTGAATTCTTCTTCTCCAGGAAATGTCTCAGTGTCTTGCTGAGAAAGAAGCAGGAGTCTGGATAATGGGAGTCATCATATACAGGAAACTGCACTGTCTCTTGCTAACTATGAAAAAGGATTCTGGGTTACATGAGTCCTCAATCCCGAAAATCTACAGGATAGCAATCTTTGATTCCATATCTCTGGGAGACTTCTGGAGTTAGGAGTATTGGTATGTAAAAGTTTGTACTTCCACGTCACCAGAAAATGTCCGGAAGATTTCCGGATACATAAAAAAAGGAAATTAGGCTATGGGAGGCCTCAATACATGAATTCTACAGGGCTCCATTGTAAAGACTTACCCGGAATCTGGGCTTCTAATTCTCCAAATTCTTCGGAGTTACTTCACACTAGGAAGTGACAAGTGTCATTATAGATTCCCAGCAACCTTCTGGTCGTCTTGATGGTTGCAACCAAGAATCTATCCCTAAAATTCAGTTGGTTTCCTCGGGACAACTAAAGCCACATTCCTGGACTGAAAGAATCATCTCGGCATATTTGTATGTAACTCTTGTCTTAAGATGTACCCTGTAATCCTAAAATATCCGTTTGTGCATCTACTTGATTTGGGCCTGGGGTTTTGAGGTTACTGAGTATGTTGTACATATTTTTAAACGTAGCCAAAAATCACGGATTCCACGTCCCTGGAAACAGCTGAGCATTTGTCTATTTTTATACAGAATTTTGGAATCCAGATTCCAGGGAAAATCAGAGCATCTTACTGAGAACAAGAAGGGAATCCGTGGTCAGGGAGTCCTCAATTACCAAAATGTATAAGGCCTCCTGATAAGGTTTAATGAGGAGTCTGGGCTTGTAGGTCTCTACATTTTTCAGAGCTACTTGCTGCGTGGATGCCTAAAGTCTCTAATTACAGATTCCCAAGAAGTTTATGGTCCTCTTGATAATTGTAATCGAGGTTCTGGACCTACAATTCCGTTTGTTTCTTATGAACATCTTCGGCCATAATCCAGTTCCCCAGGAATCAATTGGCATTTTGCTACTAAATCCTTCGTTTCAGGTAGCCTCAAAGTACAGAACTTTCTTGTGGTCGGGCTGGTAGCATTTGGGATATTGAGTTTACTATATTCCACATGTTTACAATGTCTTGTTGAGGGGACCATGGGAACTTGGATTACAGTTCCCAGGTACCACACGTGAGTCTTCCTATTGATATCCAAACAATTGTAAATCTACGTTCATCAGGAAATATTCAACGAATAGCTGAGAATGAAGCAGGATTCTGCGTTATGGGAGTCTTCATATACAGGAACCTACATGGCCTCTTGCTACAGAAGAATAAGGAATCTGGGTTACATGAATCCTCACATCTCCAAAAACTACAGGAGTCTTACTAAGGGATAAAAATGTATCAGGGATTTGACACACGAATCTGGGGAATGGGAGTCCTCATATACAGGAAAATTCACAGCCTCTTGCTAAGGACGAATAAGGAATCTGGGATAAAATATGCTCAATCCTAAATATCTACAGGGCGTCTTGCTAAGGGCTAAACAAGAATCAGGTTTTCGTAGCGGTAATCTGGATATTGGGAGTCCTTATACACAGGAAACAACAGTTTCTTGCAAAGGAAGAATAAGGAATCTTGTTTTCCCGTGTCCTCAATGACAAAAATCTAATGTGCATCTTGATAAGGGCTAAATAATATCAGGATTTCGAAGCAGGAATCTGGGGAATGAGAGACTTCATATGCAGGAAACTACAGGAACTCTATCCAAGGAAGAATAAAGATTTGGGTTTCCATGAGTCCTCACTTCCAAAAATGTACAGGACGTCTTGTTAAATTCTACAAAACTCTGGACTTCGACATCCCCACAGTTTTCTGAGCTGTTTCCTATTTGGATATTATGAATCAGTCATTCCAGAAAACCAGCAACATTCAGGTCCTCTCGGTAGTTTAAAGGGTAATATGGCTCTACAAGTCCATATAGATTCTGGATCCTCTAACGTGAAATTCCAGGACACAAGTAATAATCTTGGTTTTTTTGAATGTGAACCCTGAGTTCAGGGTTAAGTTGTACGTCAGAAACATCTGGTAGGTCAGCTATTAGAAATTAGGCTCTTGGGTTTAGATGTTTCACCAATTTTAGAAGGTATTTTTTGGGAGGGCACCAGGTTCTGGGCTTCTAAGTCCACAGGAATACACAGGAGTCTTTCCACTGGGAGCCAAGAGTCTGAACTTCCAGGGCACCGGGAAACATTTGGTCGTTTTGCTGAGAACGAAGCAGGAATCTGGGACACTATGTCTCCAGAAAGCTTCTACTCATGTTACCAGTGTGGAACAAGGAAAATCAGTTTCCATGTGAACAGCAAACTTCTGAGCAGTTGCTAATTTTTCCCTGGCTTCAGGTAGTTCTCCAACCTAGAAGTCTACAGCATATTTCTAAATGCTAATCAGGAATTTGGATGTCCTGTTCCTCCCATTTTTCAGAGCTAATTCCTATATCCATATCACAAATCTGACATTCCCGATCCCCAGGGACCTGCTGCTCCTCTTGTTAGTTGTAACAGAGAAGCTGGCCATCTACTCTGCTTGTTTTGCAGGAGCCTGGAAGGCCAGATTCCACAACTCAAGGAATAATCTCCCCATTTTATAATGTAATTTCTGGCTTCATATTTTACTCCTAATTCCGAAACTACTACTGGAATTTCAGGTTGATATTTGGAATTGGCATTAGGAGTTCCTTCATATTTCAGACATATTCTTAAAGGGGATCCAGTAATCTTGGATTCCAGGGCCCTGGTCACCATTTGGGCATATGAGTATTGGTATTTAAGAGTTTGTACTTCCACGTTGCCAAGTAACGTCCAGGAGTCTCATTGAGAACAAAAAGAATCTAGGTTATGAGAGTCACCAATCCCAGAATTCTACAGAGCCACATTATAAGGAAAATGTGGAATCTTGGCTTCTAAATCCCCACATTTTTTTAGGGCTCTGGTCTCTTGGATATGCCAATTTGTCATTATATATTCACATTAACCCTCTGGTCATCTTGATAGTAATAACCGATAATGCGTACCTAAAAGTCCTTTGGTTACCACAGGCAACAAAGTGCAGATTCTAGGGCCCAAAGAATCTTCTTGCCATGTTTGTGTGTAACACTCATCTGAAGATGCACCTCGCAACGCTAAAACTTCCGTTTGTCCGTCTATTCAGATAGGGGACTGGCGTTTTGAGGTTGCCAAATATTTATTACATATTTTTAAGGGTCATTACGAATCATGGAATCCAAGCCCCTAGGAAACGTCGGGGCATCTGTCTATTTGTATACACAGTTTAGGTACCCACATCACACGGAAAAATCAGAGCATCTTGCTGAGAACGAAAAGGAATTCTGGTTCTAGGAGTTCTCGTTAACTGGAATATCCAGGGCCTCTTGATAAGGATTAATCAATAATCTAGGCTTCTGGGTCCCTAAATTTTTCAGAGCTACTTGCTCCGTGGATACGCTAAATCTGTCATTACAGATCCACAGGAACTATCTGGTATCTTATTAATTGTAATCAAGGATCTGGCCCTACACATACTTTTGTGTCCTAGGAACATCTACAACCATAATCATGTTCCCCAGAATCAAAAGGCATATTGGTACAAAATCCCTCGATTCAGGTGAACTCAAACTACAGAAAATTCTTGTGGGCGTGCTTGTTGGAATTGGGATGTTGGGTATTGAAGATTCCACATTTTGGGGAGGTCTTGTAAGGGGAGCCTGAATCTTGGATTTA
>NW_007247967.1:0-3901 GCF_000164805.1 Carlito syrichta | reverse complement strand
TTGCCATATTTGGTTGTAACTCTGGTCTTAAGGTGAATCCTGTAATCCTTCCCTTCTGTTTCTCTTTTTATTTTGAGGGGACAAGGGTTTTGCAATTGTCAAATGTTTAGTACGTATTTTTAAATGTAACCAGGAATCATGGATTCCACGTCCCTAGGAAACTTCTGGGCATCTGTCTTTTTATATACAGAGTTTGGATTCCACATAGACAGGGAAAATCAGGGCATCTTGCTGAGAACGAAAAGGAAATCCGGTTCTAGTAGTTCTCATTACCCGGAATCTACAGGGCCTCTGGATAAGGTTTAATCAGCAATCTGGGCTTCTGGGTCCCTACATTTTTCAGAGCTACTTGCTCCGTGGATATGCTGAATCTGTCATTACAGATCCAGAAGAACTTTCTGGTCTTCTTGTTAGTTGTAATCAAGAATCTGGCCCTACAAATCCTTTTGTGTCCTAGGAACATCTATGACCATAATTATGTTCCTCAGAATCATAAGGCATATTGGTTCAAAATCCCTCGATTCAGGTGACCTCAAACTACAGAAAATTCATGTGGGCGGGCATGTCTGAATTGGGATGTTGGGTTTTGAAGATTCCACATTTTGGGGAGGTCTTGTGAAGAGGAACCATGAATCTTAGATTCCAGTTCACAAAGAACATTATGGGAGTCTCTCTCTTGATATCCAAAAAACTGGATTTCTCGGTCACCAGGAACTGTTCGGCATCCTGTAGAGTGAAGCGGAAAGCTGTGTAATGGGAGTCGTCATAAACAGGAAACTGCACGTCATATTGCTAAGGAAGTATAAGGAATATTGGGTATATGAGTCCTCAATCCGAAAAAATACAGGCCATCTTCCTAAGAGGTAACCACGAATCAGATTTTTGAAATCGGCATCCGGGTAATGCGTGTCCTCACATACAGGAAACTTCACTGCCTATTGCTAAGTAAGAATAAGGAAACTGCGTTACTCGTGTCCTCAATCCCCAAAAAACTTCAGATCGTCTTGCTGTGGGCTAAACAGGAATCAGGGTTTTCTAAGAATGAGTCTGGGGAAATGGAGTCCATATGTACAGGCAACTACATGACCTTGTGCTAAGAAATAATAAGGAATCTGGATAACATGAGTCCTCAATCCCAAAAATCTACAGGGCATCTTGGAAAGGGCTAAAAAAGAATCAGAGTTTAGAAGCAGGATTTATGTAAGGAGAGTCTTAATATACAGGAAAATCCATGGCGCTTTGCCAAGGAAAAAAAGAATCAGAGTTATAGCAGTCCTCAATACTAAAAATCAAAAGGTCATCTGCAGTGGGCTAAACAAGAATCAGGGTTTAGAAACTGCAACATAGGTAAAAGCAGTCCTCGTATACAGAATCTACTCGATCTCTTTCAAAGGAGAAATAGGAAACCTGTTTGAAACTGTACCTGCATCACAATATCTACATAACATCTTGATAAGGGCTAAAAATGAATCAGGGTTTCCAAACAGGATACTGGTGAAAGGGAGTCCTCATATACAGGACATTACATGGCCCCTCGCTAAGGAAGAATAAGCAATCTGTGATACACGAGTCCCCAATTCAAAAAATTCTCAGGGTGTCTTGCTACAGGATAAACAAGAATCAGGGCTTCAAGCTCGTCTCATGTTTTAGAGGTATTTGGCTTGTGGGTATTATGAATCAGTCATTTCAGGACTTCTGCAGCATTCTGGTCCACTTGAGAATTTAAACGGGTATCTGGTAGTACAAGTCCCTTAGGTTCCTCAGGACAACTAAGGACAGATTCCCGGAACAAAAGTATATTCTTGCCGTATGTGGATGTAACCCTGGTCTTAAGATGAACTTGGTAATCCTTAAATTTCCGTTTGTACTTTTGTTTGGAGAGGGGCCGAGGGTTTTGCAGTTGCCAAATATTTAGTTCAAATTATTAAAATGTAACCAGGAATCATGGATTCCACGTCCCTAGGAAACATCTGGGCATCTTATTTTTGTATCCAGCGTTTTGGAATCCACATAGACAGGTAAAATGAGGGCATCTTGCTAAGAACGGAAAGGGAATCTGATTCTTGGAGTTCTCAATCGCCTACATCTACAAGGTCTCTTGATAAGGTTTAAGCAGCAAGCTGGGCTTCTATGTCGCCACATTTTTGTGTGTCTTTTGAATAGGGAACCAAGAACCTTGGATTCCAAATCCACAAGAACTTCATGGAGTCTTTCTCTTGATATCCAAGCAACAGTAATTCTAGATCTCCAGGAAATATCTCGGCGACTTGCCGAGAATTAAGTAGGAATTTCAGTAATGAGAGTCCCCATATTCAGAACACAAAACGACCTGTTGCTATGGAATAATAAGGAATCTTATTTACAAGAGTCCTCCATCCCAAAAACCTACAGAGCGTGTTCCTAAGAGATAACAACCAATCAGGTTTTGGGAGTAGGTATCTGGATAATGGGAGTCCTCATATACAGGAAACTACACTCTCTATTGGTAAGGAAGAATACGGAATCTGGTTTACACGAGTCCTCAATCACCAAAAAAATTTGCTAAGGGCTAAACACGAATTTGGGTTTTTGAAGCATAATCTAGGGAAATGAAATCCTTATATTCAGGCAACTGCATGGACGTTTCCTAAGAAAGAAAAAGAATCTGGGTGACATGTGTTCTCAAACCCCATAAAAATGTATTACTTCTTCTTAAGGTCTAAACAAGCATCAGGTTTCAATGCACATATCTGGGAAAGGGAGTACTCATATACAGGCAACTGCACGGTTGTTGCTAAAAATACAGAATCTGGGTTATATGAGTCCTCAGTCCTGAAAATCTACAGGGCATCTTGCTCTCAGCTAAAGAAGAATCAGAGATTCGAGGCATGAATGTGGGTAATAGCAGTCCTCATATACAGGAAACTACATGTCATATTGCTAAGGAAGAAAAATGAATCTTGTTTACATGAGTCTTCAATCCCAAAAACTACAGGCCGTCTTCTAAGAGGTAACCTCGAATCTGGATTTGAAGTAGGAATCTGAGTAATGGGATTCCTCACATACAGGAAATTCCCTGTCTATTGTAAGTAAGAATAAGAAATCTGCGTAATTGTGTCCTCAATCCCCAAAAAACTTCAGGTCGTCTTGCTATGGGTTACACCCAAAACAGGGTTTTTTAAGCATGAATCTGTGGAAATGGAGACCTTATACACAGGCAACTACATGACCATGTGCTAAGAAAGGATAACGAAACTGGATTACACGAGTCCTCAGTCCCAAAAATCTACATCTTGGAAAGGGATAAAAAGGAATCAGAGTTTTGAAGAATGATCTATGTATGGAGAGTCCTAATATACAGAAAAATACACAGCCCCTTGCCAAGGAAGAAAATGAATCAGGGTTATAGCAGTCCTCAGTCCTAAAAATCAAAAAGCCATCTGTTTGGGCTCAACAAGAATCAGTGTTTGCAAGTTGCAGCATAGGTAAAAGCAGTCCTCATACAGAATCTTCATGATCTTTGCTAAGGAGAAATAAGAAACCTGTTTTACACAGTACCTCCATCACAATATCTACATGACATTTTGCTAAGGGCTAAACAAGAATGAGAGTTTCCAAACAGAATACTGGGGAAAGGGAGTCCTCATATAGAGGACACTACATGGCCCCTTGCTAAGGAAGAATAAGGAATCTGTGATACACGAGTCCCCAATTTGACAAATTCTCAAGGTGTCTTGCTTCGGGATAAACAAAATCAGGGCTTCGAGCTCGTCTCATGTTTCTGAGATATTTGGCTTGTGGGTATTATGAGTCAGTCATTTCAGGACTCCAGCAACATTCTGGTCCTCTTGAGAATTGTAAACGGGTATCTGGTAGTTCAAGCCTCTTAGGTTCCTCGGGACAACTAAGGACAGATTCCCTG
>NW_007247966.1:4949-10615 GCF_000164805.1 Carlito syrichta | reverse complement strand
TTTCTTCCTTGGCTAGGGGCCGTGTATTTTCTTGTATATTAGTATTCTCATTACATAGATCCTGCAATGAAACTCTGATTATATTTAGCCCTTTCCAGGATGCCCTGTAGATTTTTGAGATTGAGGACTCGTGTAATCCGGATACCTTATTCTTTCTTAGCAAAAGTCATGTATTTACCTGTATATAAGTACTCCAATTCCCCAGATTTATGCTCGAAAACACCCTGATTTGTGTTTAGCCCATAGGGAGACGAACTGAAGTTTTTTTGGGATTGAGGACACGAGTAACACAGATACCTTATTCTTACTCAGCAATAGGCAGTTTAGTTTCCTGTATGTGAGGACTCCCATTACCCATATTCCTACTTCAAAAACCTGATTCGTGTTTACCTCTTAGGCTGACTGCCTGTAGTTTTTGAGATTGAGGACTCACATATCCAAGAATCTTTATACTTGCTTAACATTATGACGTGTAGTTTCTAAGTATGAAGACTCCCATTACCCAGCTTCCTGCTTCACTCTGCAGGATGCTGAGACAGTTCCTGGTGACCGAGAATTCCAGTTGTTTGGATATCAAGAGAAAGACGCCCATAATGTTCTTTAAGAACTAGAATCCAAGATTCCTGGTTCCCTTTCACAAGACCTCCCCAAAATGTGGAATATTCAAAACCCAACATACCAATTCCGACCTGTCCTCCGACAAGAATTTTCTGTATTTTGAGGTTACCTGAATCGAGGTATTTTGTACAAATATGCCTTTTGATTCTGGGGAAAATGATTATGGTCGTAGATGTTCCTAGGACACAAAAGATTTTGTAGGGCCAGATCCTTGATTACAACTAACAAGAGGACCAGAAAGTTCCTGTGGATCTGTAAGGACAGATTTAGCGCATCCTCAGAGCAAGTAGCTCTGAAAAATGTAGGGACCCAGAAGCCCAGATTGCTGATTAAACCTTATCAAGAGGCCCTGTTGATATCGGTTAGTGAGAACTCCTAGAACCGGATTTCCTTTTCTATCTCAGCAAGATGCCAAGATTTTCTCTGTCAATGTGGATTCCAAATTCTGTATACAAAAAGACAGATGAAAGAAGGTTCCTAGGGACGTGGAATTTATGATTCCTGGTTACCTTTGAAAATACTTACTAAATATTTGGCAACATCAAAACTCTTGTCCCCTCTCAAAATAAAAAGAGAAATGGAAAGTGAAGGATTACAGGGTTCACCTTAAGACCAGAGTTACATCCAAATCTGGCAAGAAGATTCTTTTCGTCCTGGAATCTGGCCGTAGTTGTTCCAAGGAACCTAACGAACTTGGAGTGCCTGATACCCGTTTACAACTTTCAAGAGGACAAGAATGTTGCTGGAGTCCTGAAATGTCTGATTCGTAATATCCTCATGCTAAATTGCTCTGAAACATTTGGGGAGCTCGAAGTCCTGTGTCTTGTTTGTCCCATAGCTGACACCCCGGGAAATTTTTGGATTGAGGACTCGTAAACAAAGATTTTTTTTCTTCCTTAGTTAGAGGCCGTGTAGTGTCCTGTATATGAGGCCTCTCTTTCCCTAGATTCCTGTTTCGAAACCCTGATTCTTGTTTAGCCCTTAGTAAAACGCCATGTAGAGTTTTTGATAGACGAACCGTGTAAAACACATTTCTTATTTTTTCTTAGCAAGAGGCCATGTAGTTTCCTGTATATGAGGACTGCTATTACACACATTCATGCCTCGAATCCCTGATTCTTCTTTAGCCGTCAGGAAGATGCCCTGTAGGTTTTCAGGACTGAGGACTCGTATAACCCAGATTCCTTATTTTTAGCAACAGCAGTACAGTTGCCTGTATATGAGTATTCCCTTTCCCAGATGAATGCATCGAAACCCTGATGCTTGTTTAGATCTTAGGCAGTTGCCGTGAATTTTTTTACGGATTGAGAACGCATGTCACCCAGATTCCTTATTCTTTCCTGGGAAAAGTCCGTGTAGTTGACTGTATATGAGGACTTCAACTCCCTAGATTATGCTTCAAAAACCCAAATTCTTGTTTAGCCCTTAGCAAGACACTCTGAAGTTTTTTTTTGGGATTGAGAACATGTGTGAACTAGATTCCTTAATCCTTCTTAGCAATAGACAGTGCATTCTCCTGTATATGAGCATTCCCATTATCCAGATACCCACTCCCAAAACATGAGTAGTGGTTATCTCTTAGCAAGACGCTCTGTAGATTTTTTGGATGGAGGACTCGTGTAACCAAGATTCCTTATTCTTCCATAGCAACAGGTCAGGTAGTGATGCAGATTCCTTATTGCTACTTAGCAATATGCAGTGAAGTATCCTGTATGTGAGGAATCCCATTACCCAGATTCCTACTTCAAAACCTGATTCGTGATTATCTCCTAGGAAGATGGCCTGTAGTATTTGGTATTGAGGACTCATGTAACCAAGATTCCTTATACTTCCTTAGCAATATGACGCGTTGTTTCCTGTATGACATGTGCCATTACCCAGCTTCCTGTTTCACTCTGCAGTATGCTGAGACATTTCCTGGTTACCGAGATTTCCAGTTGTTTGGACATCAAGAGAAAGACGCCCATAGTGTTCTTTGGGAAATGGAATCCAAGATTCCTGGTTCCCATTCACAGGACCTCTCCAAAATGTGGAAAATTCAAAACCCAACATCCCAATTCCGACCTGCCCACCCTCAAGAATTTTATGTAGTTTGACGTCACCTGAATCGAGGGATTTTGTACCAATATGCCCTTTGATTCTGGGGAACATGATCATGGTGGTAGATTTTCCTAGGACTCAAAAGCATTTGCAGGGCCAGATCCTTGATTACAACTAACAAGAGGACCAGAAAGTTCCTGTGGATCTGTAATGACAGATTTAGTGCATCCATGGAGCAAGTAGCTCTGAAACATGTAGGGACCCTGAAGCCCAGATTGCTGATAAATACTTATAAAGAGGCCATGTACATTCCGGCTAATGAGAACTCCTAGAACTGGATTTGTTTTTCGTTCTCAGCAAGATGCCCTGATTTTCCGTCAATGTGGATTCCAAACTCTGTATACAAAAGACAGATGCCCAGAAGTTTCCTAGGGACGTGGAATCCAAGATTCCTGGTTACCTTTAAAAATACGTACTAAATATTTGGCAACTGCAAAACCCTTGTCCCCTCTCAAAATAAAAAGTGAAAGGAAGGGGAAGGATTACAGGGTTCACCTTAAGACCAGAGTTACATCCAACTATGACAAGAAGATTCTTTTTGTCCTGGAATCTGGCCTTAGTTGTTCCGAGGAACCAAACGGACTTGGAGTGCCTGATACCCGTTTACAATGTTCAAGAGGACCAGAATGTTGCTGGAGTACTGAAATGACTGATTTGTAATATCCGCATGCTAAATTACTCCGAAGCATTTGGGGAGATCGAAGCCCTGTTTATTGTTTGTCCTATATCAGACACCGTGGGTATTTTCCGGATTGAGGACTCGTACAACAAAGATTCTTTATTCTTCCTAAGTTAGAGGTCATTTAGTGTCCTGTATATGAGGACTCTTTTCCCCTAGATTCCTATTTTGAAACGCTGATCTTGTTTAGTCCTTAGTACGACGCCACGTAGATTTTTTGATAGAGTAACCGTGTAAAACAGATTTCTTCTTTTTTCGGGGGAAGAGGCCATGTAGGTACCGGTATATGAGGACTGCTATTACCCACGTTCATGCCTCGAATCCCTGATTCTTCTTTAGCCTTCAGCAAGATGCTCTGAAGATTTTCAGGACTGATGGCTCGTATAACCAAGATTCCTTATTTTTAGCAACAGCTGTGTCGTTGCCTGTATATGAGAACTCAGATTCCCAGATACATGTGTCAAAACCCGATGCTTGTTTAGGCCTTAGGAAGACACGGTGTAGTTTTTTGGGGATTGATCACACATGTAATCCTCATTCCTTATTCTTTCTTTGGAAAAATCCGTGCAGTTGCCTGTATATGAGGATTTCTTTTCCCTAGATTATGCTTCAAAAACCCAAATTCGTGTTTAGCCTTTAGCAAGACACCCTGAATTTTTTTTTCTGGGATTGAGAACACGTGTAAACCATATTCCTTGTTCTTCCTTAGCAATAGACCATGCAGTTTCCTGTATATGAGTATACCCTTATCCAGATTCCTACTCACAAAACCTGATTGGTGGTTATCTCTTAGCAAGACGCTCTGTAGATTTTTGCGATGGAGGACTCGTGTAACCAAGATTCCTTCTTCTTCCGTAGCAGCAGGTCGTGTAGTGTTCTGTATATGAGGACTCCCATTACTAAAATTCCTGCTTCATTCTCAGCAAGACGCCAAGACATTTCCTGGTGACCTAGAATTTCAGTTGCTTGGATATCAAGAGAAAGACTCCAAAAAAGTTCTTGTGGAATTGGAACCCATGATTCCTGGTTCCCTTTCAAAAGACACCTTAAAAATGTGGCGAAATAGAAGCCCAGATTGCTGATTACACCTTATCAAGAGACCTTGTAGATTTAGCCGATTGAGAACTACAAGAACCGAATTCCCTTTCCGTTCTCAGCAAGATGCCCTGATTTTACCTGAATATTTGGATTCCAAAACTCTGTATACAAAAATGCAGATGCGCAGATATTTCCTAGGGACGTGGAAATCAAGTTTCCTAGTTACATTTTAATAATTCGTACTAAATATTTGGCAACTGCAAAACACTGTGCCCCTCTCCAAAGAAAAGTTCAAATGGAAATTTAAGGATTGCCAAGTTCATCTTAAGACCAGAGTTACATCAAAATACAGCAAGAAGATACTTTTGTTCCGGGAAAATGGCCTTAGTTGTCCCGAGGAACCTAAGGGACTTATACTACCAGATACCCGTTTACAGCTCTCAAGAGAACCAGAATGTTAGTGGAGTCCTGATATTACTGATTCATAACACCCACAAGTCAAATATCTCCGAAACATGAGACGAGCTCCAAGCCCTTATTCTTGTTTATCCCGTAGCAAGGCACCCTGAGAATTTTTCGGATTAGGGATTAGTGTATCACAGATTCTCTATTCTTCATTTGTGAGGGGCCGTGTAGTGTCGTGTATACGAGGACTCCCATTCCCCAGAATACTGTTTGGAAACCCTGATTCTTGTTTATAACTTAACAAGTTGTCATGTAGATATTGTGACGGAGGAACCGTGTAAAACAGGTTTCTTATTTCTCCTTAGCAAGAGATCGTGTAAATTCTGTATATGAGGACTGCTATTACCCATGTTGCACCTTCTAAACCCTGATTCTTGTTCAGCCCACAGCAGATGATATGTTGATTTTTAGGAATGAGGACTGCTATAACCCCGATTCTTTTTCTTCCTTGGCAAGGGGCCATGTATTTTCCTTTATTTTAGGACACCAATTACATAGATCCTGCTTCAAAACTCTGATTCTTTTTTACCCCTTTCCAAGATGCCCTGTAGATTTTTGGGATTGAGGACTCGTGTAACCCAGATTCCTTATTTTTTCTTAGCAAAAGGTCATGTAGTTGTCTGTATATAAGGACTCCATTTCCCCAGATTCATGCTCGAAAACACCCTGATTCATGTTTAGCCCATAGTAAGATGACCTGAAGTTTTTTTGAGATTGAGGACATGAGTAACACATATTCCTATTCCTACTTAGCTATAGGGAATGA
>NW_007247966.1:0-4703 GCF_000164805.1 Carlito syrichta | reverse complement strand
CAGTTTTTTGGATATCAAGAGAAAGACGCCCATAATGTTCTTTGGGAAATGGAATTAAGATTCCTGGGTCCCTTTCACAAGACCTCCCGAAAATGTGGAACCTTCAAATGACAACATCCCTATTCCGACGTGCCTGCTCACAAGAATTTTCTGTAGTTTGCGGTCACCTGAATCGAGGGATTTTGTACCAATATGACTTTTGATTCTGGAGAACATGATTATTGTCGTAGATGATCCTAGGACACAAAAAGATTTGTAGGGCCAGATCCTTGATTACAACTAAAAAGAGGACCAGAAAGTTTCTGTGGATCTGTAATGACAGCTTTAGCATATCCACAGAGCAAGTAGCTCTGGAAAATGTAGGGACCCAGAAGCCCAGATTGCTTATTAAATCTTATCAAGAGGCCCTGTAGATTGCAGTTAATTAAAACTCCTAGTACCGGATTTCCTTTTCGTTCTCATTAAGATGCCCTGATTTTCCCTGTCGATGCAGATAACAAACTCTGTATACAAAAAGACAGATGCCCAGAAGTTTCCTAGGGACGTGGAATCCATGAAGCCTGGTTACCTTTAAAAACACGTACTAAACATTTGGTAACTGCAAAACACTTGTCCCCTCTCAAAATAAAAAGAGAAATGGAACGTGAAGGATTACATGGTTCACCTTAAGACCAGAGTTACATCCAAATATGGTAAGAAGATTCTTTTTGTCCTGGAATCTGGCCTTAGTTGTTCCGAAGGAAACTAACGGACTTGGAGTGCCCGATACCCTTTTAAAACTTTGAAGAGGACCAGAATGTTGCTGGAGACCTGAAATGACTGATTCGTAATATCCGCATGCTAAATTGCTATGAAACATTTGGGGAGCTCGAAGCACTGTTTCTTGTTTGTCCCATAGCAGACACCCTGGGAATTTATTTTGATTGAGGACTCGAACATCAAAGATTCTTTATTGTTCCTTAGTTAGAGGCCGTGTAGTGTCCTGTATGTGAGGACTCTCCCTAGATTCCTGTTTTTGAAACCCTGATTCTTGTTTAGCCCTTTGTAAGACGCCATGCAGATTTTTTGATAGAGGAACCGTGTAAAGCAGATTTCTTCTTTTTTCTTAGCAAGAGGCCATGTAGTTTCCTGTATATGAGGATGGGTATTTCCCACATTCATGCATCGAATCACTGATTTTTCTTTCCCCGTTAGCAAGGTTCCCTGTAGATTTTCAAGACAGAGTACTCGTAATACCCAGATTCCTTATTTTTAGCAACAGTAGTGCAGTTGCCTCTATATGAGTACTCCCTTTGCCAGAAACATGCATCGAAACCCCGATGCTTGTTTAGATCTTAGGAAGACACAGTGTAGTTTTTTGGGGATTGAGAACACGTCACCCAGAATCCTTAATGTTTCTTAGGAAAATTCCATGCAGTTGCCTGTATATGAGGATTTCATTTCCCTTGCTTATGCTTAAAAAACCCAAATTCGTGTTTAGCCCTTAGCAAGGCACCCTGAAGTTTTTTTGTGGGGATTGTGGACACGTGTAAACCAGATTACTTATTCTTCTTTAGCAGTAGACAGTACAGTTTCCTGTATATGAGTACTCCCATTATCCAGATTCCTACACCCAAATCCTAATTGGAGGTTATCTCTTAGCAAAAGCTCTGTAGATTTTTGGGATGGCGAACTCGTGTAACCAAGATTCCTTATTCATCCGTAGCAACAGGTCGTGTAGTGTTCTGTATATGAGGAATCCAATTACAGAAATTCCTGCTTCATTCTCAGCAAGACGCCGAGACATTTCCTGGAGACCTAGAATTCCAGTTGTTTGGATATCAACAGAAAGACTCCCGAAATTCTTGTGGAATTGGATCCCAAGATTCCTGGTTCACTTTTCAAAAGACACCCTAAAAATGTGTGTGGCGACATAGAAGCCCAGATTGCTGAGAAACCTTATCAAGAGACCTTGTAGATGTAGGCGATTGAGAAATCCAAGAACTCGATTCCTTCTCCGTTCCCAGCAAGATGCCCTGATTTTCCCTATCTATATGTATTCCATAATTCTGTATACTAAAATACAGATGCCCAGTTTTTTCCTAGAGACGTGGAATCCATGATTCCTGGTTACATTTTAATAATTCTTGCTAAATATTTGGCAACTGCAAAACCCTCGGCCCCTCTCCAAATAAAGTACAAACGAAAATTTATGGAATACCAAGTTCATCTGAAGATCAGAGTTACATCCAAATACAGCAATAAGATACTTTTGTTCCGGGAATCTGGCCTTAGTTGTCCCGAGGAAGGTAAGGGACTTGAACTACCAGGTACCCGTTTATACATCTCAAGAGAATCAGAATGTTGCTGGAGTCATGGAATGACTGATTCATGATACCCACAAGACAAATATCTCCGAAACACGAAACGAGCTTGAACCCTGATTCTTGTTTATCCCGTAGCAAGAAACCCTGAGAATTTTTCGGTTTGGGGACTAGTTTATCACAGATTGCTTAATCTTCCTTAGCGAGGGGCCATGTCGTGTCCTGTATATGAGGACTCACTTTCCCCAGAATCCTGTTTCGAATCCCTGATTCTTGTTAAGCCTTAGCAAGATGTCATGTAGATATTGTGACGGAGGGACCATGTAAACCAGGTTTCTTATTTTTCCTTAGCAAGGGATCATGTAAATTCTGTATATGAGGACTGCTATTACCTAAGTTGCAGCTTCTAAAACCTGATTCTTGTTTAGCCCACAGCAGATAATCTGTTGATTTTTTGGACTGAGGATTGATATAACCCCGATTCTTTTTCTTCCTTGGCAAGGGGCCGTGTATTTTTCTGTATATTAGGAATCTCATTACATAGATCTGCTTCAAAACTTGATTCATTTTTAGCCCTTTGCAAGATGCCCTGTAGATTTTTGGGAGTGAGGACTCGTGGAACACAGATTCCTTATTCTTTCATTGCAAAATTGATGTAGTTGCCTGTGTATAAGGACTCCAGTTCCACAGATTCATGCTCGAAAACACCCTGATTCGTGTATAGTCCATAGCAAGACGACCTGAAGTTTTTTTGGCATAGAGGACACGAGTAACGCAGATTTCTTATTCTTAGTTAGCAATAGGCAATGAAGTTTCCTGTATGTAGGATTCTCATTACCCAGATTCCGACTTCAAAACCTGATTAGTGGTTACATCTTAGGAAGACGGCCTGTAGATTTTGGGATTGAGGACTCATGTAAACAATATTCCTCATACTTCCTTAGCAAAATGACGTGTAGTTTTCTGTATATGATGACTCCCATCACCCAGCTTCCTGTTTCACTCTACAGGATGCTGAGAAAGTTCCTGGTGACCGAGAATTCCTGTTGTTTGGATATCAAGAGAAAGACGCCCATAATGTTCTTTGGGAACTGGAATCAAGAATCCTGGTTCCACTTCACAAGACCTCCCCAAAATGTGGAATTTTCGAAACCCAACATCCCCATTCTGACCTGCCCACCGACAAGAATTTTCTGTTGTTTGAGGTCACCTGAATCATGGGATTTTGTACCAATATGCCTTTTGATTCTGGGGAACATGTTTATGTTCGTAGATGATCCTAGGACACAAAAGGTTTTGTAGGGACTGATCCTTGATTACACTAACAAGAGGACCAGAAAGTTCCTGTGGATGTGTAAGGACAGATTTAGCGTTTCCACCGTGCAAGTAGCTCTGAAACATGTAGGGACCCAGAAGCCCAAATTGCTGATAAATCCTTATAAAGATGCCCTGCAGATTCCGGTTAATGAGAACTACTAGAACCGGATTTCCTTTTCGTTCTCAGCAAGATGCCCTGATTTTCCCTATCGATGTGGATTCCAAACTCTGTATACAAAAAGACAGATGCCCAGATGTTTCCTAGGGACGTGGAAACCATGATTCGTGTTTACCTTAAAAAATACGTACTAAACATTTGGCAAGTGCAAAACTCTTGTCCCCTCTCAAAATACAAAGAGAAACAGAAGGTGAAGGATTACAGGATTCACCTAAGACCAGAGTTACATCCAAATATGGCAAGAAGATTCTTTTTACCCTGGAATTTGGCCTTAGTTGTTCCAAGGAACCTAAAGACTTGCAGTGCGTGAAACACGTTTACAACTTACAAGAGGAACAAGGTTGCTGGAGTTCTGAAATGACTGATTCGTAATATCCGCATACTAAATAGCTCCAAACATTTGGAGAACTCGAAGTCCTGTTGCTTGTTTGTCCCATAGCAGACACCCTGGGAATGTTTTGGATTGAGGATTCGTACAACAAAGATTCTTTATTCTTCCTTACTTAGAAGCTGTGTAGTGTCCTGTATATGAGGGCTCTCTTTCCCTAGATTCCTATTTCGAAACCCTTATTCTTGTTTATCCCTTAGTAAGACACCATGTAGATTTTTTGACAGAGGAAGCTTGTAAAACAGATTTCTTCTACTTTCTTAGCACGAGGCCATGTAGTTTCCTGTATATGAGGACTGCTATTACCCACATTCATGTCTCGAATCCCTGATACTTCTTTAGCTGTCAGCAAGGTGCCCTGTAAATTTTCAGGATGGAGGATGCGTATAACCCAGATTCCTTATTTTCAGCAATAGCCATACAGCTGCCTGTATATGAGTACTCCCTTACCCAGATACATGCGTCGAAACCCAGATAATTGTTTAGACCGTAGGAAGACGCCATGTAGTTTTTTGGG
>NW_007247965.1:2290-6096 GCF_000164805.1 Carlito syrichta | reverse complement strand
GGTTCTGGGGAACATGATTATGGTAGTAGATGTTCCTAGGACACAAAAGTATTTGTAGGGCCAGATCCTTGATTAAAACGAACAAGAGCACCAGAAAGTTTCTGTGGATCATTAATGACAGATTTAGCAAATCCACAGAGCAAGTATCTCTGAAAAATGTAGGGACTCAAAAGCCCAGATTGATGATTAATCCTTACCAAGAGGCCCTGTAGATTCCATTTAATGAAAATACCTAGAATTGGATTTCCATTTCATTCTCAGCAAGATGCCCTCTATTTCCCTGTTGATGTGCATTCCAAACACTGTATACAAAAAGACAGATGCCCAGAAGTTTCCTAGGGACGTGGAAACCATGATTCCTGGTTACATTTAAAAATACATACTAATCATTTGTCAACTGCGAAACCCTTGTCCACTCTCAAAATTAAAAGGGAAATGGAAAAGGAAGGATTACACGGTTCACCTTAAGACCAGAGTTACATCCAAGTATGGCAAGAAGATTCTTTTAGTGCAGGAATCTGGCCTTAGTCTTTCTGAGGAACTGAATGGACTTGGAGTGCCTGATATCTGTTTACAACTTTCAAGGGGACCAGAATGTTAATGGAGTCTTGAAATGACCGATTCACAATATCTGCATGCTTAATTGCTCTGAACATTTGGGGAACTCGAAGCCCTGTTCATTGTTTGTCCCATAGAAGACACCCTGGGAGTTTTATGGATAGAGGATTCATACAAAAAAGACTCTTTATTCTTCCTTATTCAGAGGCCGTTTAATGTCCTGTGTATGAGGATTCACTTTCCCTAGATCCTGTTTCGAAACCCTGATTCTTGTTTATTCCTCAGTAAGACGGCATAGAGATTTTTTGATAGAGGAACCATGGAAAACAGATTTCTTCTTGTTTCTTAGCAAGAGGCCATGTAGTTTCCTTTATGTGAGGATTGCTATTACTCACATACACTGCTCGAATCCCTGATTCTTTTGTATCTGTCAGCAAGATGCCCTGTAGAGTTTCAGAACTGAGGACTCATATAACCCAGATTCCTTATTTTTAGAAACAGCCGTGCACTTGCCTGTATATGAGTACTCCCTTTCCCAGATACATGCGTCAAAACACTGATGCATGTTAGGACCTTAGGAAGGCGTCGTGTAGTTTTTTGGGAATTGAGAACACATTTCACCCAGATTCCTTATCATTTCTTAGAAAAGTCTGTGCAGATACCTGTATATGAGGATTTCATTTCCCTAGATTATGCGTCAAAAACCCAAATTCGTGTTTAACCCTTAGCAAGAAACCCTGAAGTTTTTTTTGTGATTGCGGACACGTGTAAACCAGATTCCTTATTCTTCCTTTGCAATAGACACTGCAGTTTACTGTATATGAGGACACCCATGATCCAGATTCCTACTCCCAAAACCTGATTGGAAGTTATCTCTTAGCAAGACGCTCTGTAGGTTTTCGGAATGGAGGACTCGAGTAACTAAGATTCCTTATTCTTCTAGAGGAACAGGTCGTGTAGTGTTCTGTATATGAAAACTCCCATTAATTAAATCCCTGCTTCATTCTCAGACACTCACGAGGCATTTCTTGGTGACCTAGAATTCCAGTTGCTTGGATATCAAGAGAAAGACTCCCGTAAAGTTCTTGTGGCATAGGAACCCAAGATTCCTGGTTCCCTTTTCAAAAAAACACACTAAAAATGTAGCAATATAGAAGCCCAGATTGCTGATTAAACCTTATCAAGAGAACTTCTAGATTTAGGAGATTGAGAACTCCAAGAACCGCATTCCCTTTCCGTTCTCAGCAAGATGGCTTGATGTTCCCTGTCTATGTGGATTCCAAAACTCTGTATACAAAATGCATATTCCTAGGTGTTTCCTAGGGACGTGGAATCCATGATTCCTGGTTACATTTTAATAATTCATACAAAATATTTGGCAACTGCAAAACCATTTGTCTCTCTCCAAATAAAAGTACAAACCGAAATTTAAGGATTTACTTTCCTTTATATGAAGACTACTATTACCCACATTCACGCCTCCAATCCCTGATTCTTCTTTAGCCGTCAGCAAGAAGCCCTGTAGAGTTTCAAGACTGAAGACTCGTATAACCCAGATTCCTTATTTTTAGAAACAGCCGTGCACTTACCTGTATATGAGTACTCCCTTTCCCAGATACATGCATCGAAACCCTGATGCTTGTTTAGACCTTAGGAACATGCCGTGCAGTTTTTTGGGTATTGAGAACACATGTCACACTGATTCCTTACTCTGTCTTTAAAAAGTCAGTGAAGTTGCCTGTATATGAGGATTTCATTTCCCTAGATTATGCTTCAAAAACCCAAATTCGTGTTTAGCCCTTAGCAAGACACCCTGAGGTTGTTTTTGGAATTGCAGACACGTGTAAACCAGATTCCTTGTTCTTCCTTAGCAATAGACACTGCAGTTTCCTGTGTATGAGGGCACCCATTATCCAGATTCCTATTTCCAAAACCTGATTGGAAGTTATCTCCTAGCAAGATGCTCTGTAGGTTTTTGGGATGGAGGACTCGTGTAACTAAGATTCCTTATTCTTCTAGAGCAACAGGTAGTATATTGTTCTGTATATGAGGACCACCACTATTGAAATTCCTGCTTCATTCTCAGAGACATGCCGAGGCATTTCCTGGTGACCTAGAATTCCAGTTGCTTGGATATCAAGAGAAAGACTCCCTTAAAGTTCTTGTGGAATTGAATTCCAAGATTCCTGTTTCCCTTTTCAAAAGAAACACTAAAAAATGGCGACATAGTATCCCATATTACGGATTAAACCTTATCAAAATAACTTCTAGATTTCGGCGATTGAGAACTCCAAGAACCCATTCCCTTTCCGTTCTCAGCAAGATGCCCTGATGTTCCCTGTCTATGTGGATTCCAACACTCTGTATACAAAAATGCAGATTCCCAGATGTTTCCTAGGGACGTGGAATCCATGATTCCTGGTTACAATATTAATAATTGGTATTAAATATTTGGCTACTGCAAAACCATCGGACTCTCCCCAAATAAAAGTAAACACGGAAATGTAAGGTTTACCAAGTTCATCTTAAGACAAGAGTTACACCAAATACGGCAAGAAGATACTTTTGTTCCGGGAATCTGGCCTGGGTTGTCCCTAGGAACCTAGGGGACTTGTACTGCCAGATATCCGTTTACAACTCTCAAGGAGACCAGAATGTTGCTGGAGTCCTGAAATGACTGATTCATAATACCCACAAGTCAAATATCTCTGAAACATGAGACGAGCTCGAACCCCTGATCCGTGTGTATCCCGTAGCAAGACACACTGAGGATTTCTCGTATCGGAGACTAGTGTATCACAAATTCCTTATTTTTCCTAAGTGAGGTGCCATGTATTGTCCAGTATATGAGGGCTCCGTTTCCCGAGAATTCTCTTTGGAAACCCTGATTCTTGTTTAGCCCGTAGCAAAATGTCATATAGATATTGTGATGGAGGAACCGTGTAAACAAGTTTCTTATTTCTCCTAGCAAGAGATCATGTAGACTCTGTATATGAGGCCCGCTATTACCTATTTTGCAGCTTCTAAATCCTTATTCTTGTTTAGCCCACAGCAGATTGCCTATTGAGTTTTAGGACTGAAGACTGCTATAACCCTGATTCTTTTTCTTCCTTGGCAAGGGGCCGTTTATTTTCCTGAATAGTAGGACTCTCCTTAAATTGATCCTGATTCGAAACTATGAATCTTTTTAACCCATTCCAAGATGCCTTGTAGATTTCTGGGATTGAGGACTCGTGTAACCCAGATTG
>NW_007247965.1:0-2044 GCF_000164805.1 Carlito syrichta | reverse complement strand
AAGACTCCCATAATGTTCTTTGAGAACTGGAATCCACGATTCCTGATTCCTCTTCACAAGACCTATACAAATTGTGGAATCATCAAAACACAACAACCCAATTCCGACCTACCTGCCCACAAGAATTTTCTGTAGTTTGAGGTCACCTGAATCGAGGGATTTTGTACCAACATGCCTTTTGGTTCTGGGGAACATGATTATGGTCGTAAATGTTCCTAGGACACAAAAGTATTTGTAGGGCCAGATCATTGATTACAACTTACAAGAGCACCAGAAAGTTCCTGTGGATCTGTAATGACAGATTTAGCAAATCCACAGAGCATTTATCTGTGAAAAATGTAGGGACCCAAAACCCCAGATTGATGATTAAACCTTATCAAGAGGCCCTGTAGATTCCGTTTAATGAAAATTCCTAGAATTGCATTTCCTGTTCGTTCTCAGCAAGATGCCCTGATTTTCCCTGTTGATGTGGATTTCCAAACACTGTATACAAAAAGACAGATGCCCAGAAGTTTCCTAGGGACGTGGAATCCATGATTCCTGGTTACATTTTAAAACACATACTAATCATATGTCAACTGCGAAACCCTTGTCCACTCTCAAAATTAAAAGGGAAACGGAAAAGGAAGGATTACAGGGTTCACCTTAAGACCAGAGTTACATCCAAATATGGCAAGAAGATTCGTTTTGTTCTGGAATCTGGCCTTAGTTGTTCAGAGGATCCTAATTGACTTGGAGTGCCCGATATCTGTTAACAACTTTCAAGAGGACCCGAATGTTAATGGAGTCCTGAAATGATCGATTCGTAATATTCGAATGCTAAATTGCTCTGAACCATTTGGGGAGCTCAAAGCCATGTTTCTTGTTTGTTCCATAGCCCAACCCCTGGGAATTTTTTGGATTGAGGACTCGTACTAAAAAGATTCTTTATTCTTCCTTAGTTAGAGGCCGTGCAGTGTACTTTATATGAGGACTCTCTATCCCTACATTCCTGTCTGAAACCCTGATTTTTGTTTGGCCCTTAGTAAGACGCCATGTAGATTTTTTTATAGGCGTATTGTGTAAACCGATTTCTTCTTTTTTCTTAGTAAGTGGCCATATAGTTTCCTGTATATGAGGACTGCTATTACACAAAATCCTGTCTCCAATCCCTGATTCTTCCTTAACCATCAGCAAGAAGCCCTGTAGATTTTCAGGACTGAGCACTAGTATAACCCAGATTCCTTATTTTTAGCAACAGCTGTGCAGTTGCCTGTATATGATTACTTCCTTTCCCGTATACATGCGTTGAAAGTCTGCTGCTTGTTTAGACTTTAGGAAGACGCCGTGTAGTTTTTTGGGGGTTGAGGACACAAGTCACCCTGATTCCTTATTCTTTCTTAGGAAAAGTCCGTGCAGTTGCCTGTATATGAGGATTTCATTTCCCTTGACTATTTTTCAAAAACCCAAATTCGTGGTTAAACCTTAGCAAGACACCCTGAAGTTTTTTTTGCAATTAAGGACACGTGTAAACCAGATTCCTTATACTTCCTTAGCAATAGATAGTGCAGATCCCTGTATCCAAATTCCATAACCCAAAACTCCGAAAACCTGATTGGTGGTTATCTGTTAGCAAGAGGCTCTGTAGGTTTTTGGGATGGAGGACTCTTTCAAGGGGACGTGTATTTTTCAGTATATTAGGACTCTCATTACATAGATCCTGCTTCGAAACTATGATATATTTTTAGCCCTTTCCAAGATGCGCTGTAGATTTTTGGGATTGAGGACTCGTGTAACCCAGATTCCTCATGCTTTCTTAGCAAAAGGTCAAGTAGTTGCCTATATATAAGGACTCCATTTCCCCAGATTCATGCTTAAAACACCCTGATTCGTGTTTTGCCCATAGCAAGACGGCCTGAAGTTTGTTTTGGATTGAGGTCACGAGTAACACACATTCCTTATTCTTACTTAGCAATAGGCAGTGAAGTTTTCTGTATGTGAGGACTCCCATTACCCAGATTCCTACTTGAAAAACCTGATTCGTGGTTACTTCTGAGGAAGACGG
>NW_007247964.1:0-7250 GCF_000164805.1 Carlito syrichta | reverse complement strand
TCTTTACTAGGTGGCCTGCTTTCCAGCCAGTTGAATTAACTAGCTTGCTACATAGCTAGCCTGCTGGCTATCCAACTGAATTAACTAGGTGACTTATCTAGCAAGCTAGCTGTCTAGCCAACTGACTTAACTAGCAGGTTACCTAGGAAGCCAGATGGCTAGTCAGATGACTTAACTAGGTGACTAAACTAGCTAGTCAGCTGACTAGACAGCTGAAATAACTAGCTAGCTCCCTAACTATCAAGCTGTTTAACCAGCTGACTTAAGTAGCTCTCTACCTCTCTAGTCTCCTGGATAGCAAGTGACTTAACTAGTTGACTGAATTCGCAAGCCAGCTGGCTAGGCAACAGACTTAACAATGTCACTACCTAGCTAGAGAGTTGGCTAGCCAGCTGACTTAACTTGCTGTCTTGACTAGCTGTCCTGCTATCTAGACAGTTGAATTAACTTGCTTGTTACATTGCTAGTCAACTGACTATCCAGCTTAATTAACTAGGTGACTTATCTAGCTAGCCAGCTTTATATCCAGCTGACTTAACTAGCAAGCTACCTAGCTAGTCAGCTAGCTAGACAGCTGACACAACTAGGTGAGCTAACTAGCTATCAAGCTGACTAGACAGCTGACATAACAAGGTAGCTACCTAGATAGCCAACTGGCTAGCCAGATGACTTAATTGCCTAGCTCCATAGCTATCCATCAGGCTAGCCAGCTGACTTAACTAGCTGAATACACGAAGTAGACTGCTGGCTAGCCAGAAGACTTAACTAGCTAGCTACCTAGCCAGACAACTGTATAGCTAGCTGACCTAACTAGCTGACACAACTCGACACTGGATGGCTAGCCAGATGACTTAACTAGCTATGTACCTACTAAGCTTTCTGACTTGCTAACTGTCTTAACTACCTGGCTACCTAGCTATCCTTCTGGCCAGTGAGCTGAGATCTGTAGGTGACTTAACTCGCTAGCCACCTGGCTAGCCAGCTGACTTAAAGATAGCTACCCTGCTTGTCTGCTGGCTCTCCAGCTGTCTTAGCTAACAGACATAACTAGCAACCCAGCTTACTTAAATAGCTGATTTAACTTGCTAGTCACCTATCAAGTCAGCTGACTCAACTAGCTGATTCAACTTGCTAGCTACATAACTAGCTATCATATAACTAGCTGGCTTAATAGTTGACTTAACTAGCTAGCTAGCTGACATATAAAGTTGACTTATCTAGCTAGCTGCCTATCTACCCAGCTGACTTAACTAACTGAAATAACTAGTGAGCCAGATGGCTACACATTTCATGTAACAAGCTTTTTAACTAGATAGCCAGCTGGCTAGACAACTGACTTAATGAGCTGACTTAACTAGCTAGCAAACTGATTAGCCAGCTGGATAAACTAGCCGACTTAACTAGTTGGCCAGCTTGTCTAGCAAGGTGACTTTTATTGCCTAGCTAACTATGCTAGCCAGTAGCCTAGCCAGCTGTCTTAACTAGCTGTCTTAACTAGACACTTTAGCTAGCTGATTGGCCAGCAGATTTAACTAGCTAGCTACCTAGATAGACAGCTATATAGCCAGCTGACTTAACTAGCTGACTTACCTCTAGACTGCTGGCTGGCCAGCTGATTTAACTAACTGATTTAACTAGCTAGTCAGTTGACTTAACTAGCTGAACTAACTGGCTGGCCACCTGAATTAACTAGCTGATTTAACCAGCTAGACAGCTGGCTAGCCAGCTGACTTAATTAGCTAGTTACCTACCTAGCAATCAAGCTAGCCAGCTGAACAAACTAGGTGATTTAAATAGCTACCTTGCTGCCATAACTAGCTTACTTATATACTAGCTTCCTAGCTGGCCAGCTGACTTAACTAGCTAAAATGACTAGCTAGACAGATGGCTAGTCATCTGACTTTTCTAGCTTTTTAACTAGCTAACCAGCTGGATAGCCAATTGATTTATTGTGCTGACTTAACTATCTAACCAGCCAGTTTCTAGGTGACTTAACTAGCTGACTTAACTTGCTAACCATCTGGTTGTCAGCTAACTTAACTAGCTGACTTAACTTCCCTTTCCAGCTGGTTGCCAGCTGATTTAACTAGCTAACTTAACCAGCTTGTCAGCTGGCTAGGCAGATGACTTAACTAGCTGGCTACCTATCTAGCCAGCTGGGTAGCCAGCTCACTTACCAGCTGACTTAAACTAGCAAGCTGGCTTGCCACCTCACTTAACTTGCTAGCTATCAACATAGACAGCAGGTTAGCCAGCAGACTTAACCAGCTGACTTCAAAAACTATCCTGCTTGCTAGCAAGCTGATTTATCTAGCTAGCTACCTACCTAGCCTGCTGGCTAAACAGTTGACTAAACTAACTCACTTAATTAACTAGCCAGTTGCCTAGTCAACAGACTTAAGTAGCAAACCTAGCTAGCCAGCTGGCTAGCCAGCTCACTTAAGGAGCTGACTTACCTAGTAGTTACCTAGCTAGCCAGCTGACTTAAATAGTTAGTTTATTTGCTAGATAACTAGTTAGTCAGCTGACCTAAATAGTAGCTAACTAACTAACTACCTAGCTAACAAGCTGACTTAAATAGTTAGCTGTCTTGCTAGCTAGCTGTCTTAACCAGCTAGATAACTAGCTAGCTTAATCGTTATCTAACGTGCTAGCCAGGTGACTTAATCATGACTTATCTCATTAGCTAATGAACTGGCTATCTTATTAACTAATGAACGGGCTAGCTGCTCAACCAGCTGACTTAACTCGTTAGCTATCTAGCTATCTAGCTGACCATCCAGCTGACTTAACTCATTAGCTAACTAGCTAGCTAGCCTAGTCAAGTAGCTGACTCAACCCATTTGCAAACTAGCTAGCTACCTGTCTCAATCCACTAAATTAACCCGTTAGTTAACTAGCTAGCAACCTGACTCAACCTGCCGAATTAACACTTTAGCTAACTAGCTAGCTAGCTGTCTTAACCCACTGACTAAATTAGAAGCTGACTTATCTAGCTGACTTAGCTAGCTAACTTAACTACTTAGCTAGCTGAATTAACTGACCATCTTAACTAGTTAGCTAGTTGACTTAACTACCTGAATTAAAGAGTTTGCTAACTATTTAACTGGCTGAATAGCCAGCTTACTTAACTAATTAGCTAACTAGTTAGGTAGATGATTGAGTATTTGAATTAAATATAGTTAGCTATCTAGTTAGCTATCTGACTTAGCTAGCTGACATAGTTAGCTAGGTCGTTATCCAGCTGACTTAGCTAGCTGACTTAACTAGTTGACTAATCAGATAGCCAGCTGACTTAATGAGTTCGTTAATGAGTTATATAACTGTTTTAACTAGTTGTTCAATGAGTTAAATAGCTGACTAAACTAGTTGGTTAACGAGTTAGCTAGGTGACTTAACTTAAATCTGATGAGTCGGATGACTAGTTAACTTGTTTGACACGTTGGCTGACTACTCGGCCGACTTGTTATCTGGGTTAACAAGCTGGCCGACTAGTTGACCCACTATTTAGTTTGGTTAACTAGTTGACTGACTAGTTGGCCCCCTTGCTATCTCGGTCAAGAAGTTTTGCTGGCTAGTTTGCAGACCTAACAATTCGGCCGACTAGTTGGCCGAGTACTTTGCTAATGTAACTAGTCTGCCAACTAATTAACTGACCTAACTTGTTGGCTGACAAGTTGGCCCACTAGTTGGCCAATTGGTTAGCTTACTTAATTAGTGGGCTGCCTAGTAGGCCGACCGCTTAGCTGACTTATCTAGTCGGCCGGAGAGTTAGCCAACAGGTGAGCTGACTTAAGTAGTCGGCCGGCGAGTGAGCCGAGTGGTCAGCTGAATTAACTCGTCAGCTGGCTAATGAACCTACGCATGCTCTGCGATACCTAGTCTGCCGGTGAGTGAGCCAACCGGTGAGCTGACTTAACTAGTCGGCTGGTGAGCCTACGACTTGTTAGCTGACCTTTTGACCTTAGAGCGAGCCAACAAGTTAGTTAAAACTGTTGGCTGACCTGTTGACTGAGGAGTGAGCCAAATAGTTTCCTGAGAGGTTTGAGTGCGAGCGAGCCTACTAGTTAGCTAACCTGATGGAAAGCAATGGAGCCCACTTGATAGCTGACCAGTTAGCTTACTTGCTAGCTGACTAGTTAGCTAAGTAACTAAGTGATTTGTTAGCTGACTTAACTATCTAGCTGACTAGCTAGCTGGCTATCTAGCTGACATTACTAGCTAGCAAACAAGCTATCTAGCTGTGAAGCTAGCTGACATAACTAGCTAGGTAACTGGCTAGTTAGCTGGCTAGATGACAACTATCAAGCGGACTATCTAGCTGACTAGCTGGCAGACTTAACTAGCTAGCTGAATAGGAACCTGAGTAGCTAGCTGACTTAAAAAGCTAGCTGAATATTTAGCTGACTTGGTAGCTGACTTAACTACTAGTTGGCTAGCTGCCCGTTTTAACTAGCTGACTAGAAAGTTGGCAGGCTAGCTGGCTAGCCAGCTGATTTAACCTGCTAGCTACCATGTTGGCTAGAGGGCTAGACAGCTGGTTTAACTAGCTAGTTCCCTGGCTGGCTAGCTGCCAAGGCAGCCAGCTAGCTAACTATACAGCTGGCTAGCTAGCTAACCAGCTGGTTTAAATAGGCAGCCGGCTGCCTGGACTGTGGGACAGATAATCGACTAACTAGGCAGCCACCCTGCTTGTCAACTGTCTAGTCAGCCGGTTTAACTAGCTGGCCACCTTCATGACCAGCCTGCTAACCAGCCGGCTTAACTTGCCAGCCACCTAGCTAGCCAGTCGGCAATCCAGTTGACTTAACCAGTTGACTTAACTGGATGGTCTTCTTTCTAGCCAGTTGAACTAACTAGCTTGCTACATAGCTAGCCAGCTGGTTATCCAGCTGAATTTAAAGGTGACTTAACTACCTAGCCAGCTGTCTAGACAGCTGACTTAAATAGCAACCTACCTAAGTAGCCAGCAGGCTAGCCATCTGACTTATCATGGTCACTTAAGTATCTAGCCAGCTGGCTAGACAGCTGATATAACTATCTAGCTACCTAGCTAGCATGCTGGCCTTCCAGCTGACATAATTATCTGAATTAACTAGCTAGCCAGCTGGCTAGGCAGCTGACTTAATTGCCTAACTACCTAGCTAGCCAACAGGCTAGCGAGCTGACTTAACTAGCTGATTAAACGAAATATCCAGCTGGATATTAACTAGCTAGCTACCTAGCTAGTCACCTGGATAGCCAGCTGACTAAACTAGCTGTCGTAACTAGACGGCTGATGGCTAGCCAGCTGACTTAACTAGCTACCTATCTGCATAGCCTGCTGGCTTGCCAGCTGACTTAACTACCTAACAACCTAAGGAACCTGCATGCCAGACAGCTGACTTAACTAGCTAAACAGCTGGCAGCCCATCTGAACTAACTAGCTGGATAACTAGATGACTAAATTAACTGAATTAACGAGCTAGCCAGCTGACTTAACTAGCTGACTTAACTCGCTAGCTACCTAGCTAGCCAGCTGATTTAACTAGCTGTTTTATCTAGCTAGCTATCTAGCTAGGTATCATATAGCTAGCTGACTTGACTAACTGACTTAACTAGCTAGATAACTGATATATCTAGCTGACTTAACCAGTTAGATTCTGTGCTAGCCAGCTGACTGATCTAGCTGAAATAAATAGCGAGCCAGCTGCCAGCCCATCTGAACTAATTAGTTTTTTAACTAGCTAGCAAGCTGGCTTGCCAACTGACTTAATATGCTGACTTAATGAGCTACTCAACTGGTTATCCCGCTGACTAAATTAGCTTAATTTACTACTGGTCAGCTGGCTAGCCTGCTGACTTAATTGTCTAGCTATCTAGCTAGCCAGCGGCCTTGCCAGCTGACTTAACTAGCTGACTTAACTAAGTAGCCAGCTGACTAGCCAGCACACTTAAATAGCTATCTACCTACCTAGACAGCTGACTAGTCAGGTGATTTATCTAGCTGACATAACTAGATAGCCTGATGGCTACCCAACTGACTTAACTAGCTACCGACCTACATAGCCTGCTGGCCTGCCAGTTGAATTAACTACATAATTACCTACCTAATCTGCTTACCAGCTAGCTGACTTAGCTAGGTGACTTAACTAGCTAGCCAGTTGGCTGGCCAGCTGACTTAACTCGATAGATATTCTGATAGGTATCTGGCTAGCCAGCTGACTTAACTAACTGACTTAACTAGCTAGCGAGTTGACTTAACTAGCTGACTTAACTAGCTAGCTACCTAGGTAGCCAGCTGACTTAACTACCTGACTTAATTAGCTAGCTACCTTGTTAGCCAGTTGGCTGGCGAGCTGACTAAACTAGCTGACTTAACCAGCTAGTCAGATGACTAGGCAGCTGACTTAACTAGCTGACTCAACTAGATAGCCAGTTGGCTGGCCAACTGAATAATTTAGCTGAATTAACCAGCTTGCCAGCAGGGTAGCCATTTGACTTAACTAGCTAGCTACCTAGCAAGCCAGATGGGAAGCAAGCTGAACTAAGTAGCTGTCTTAAATAGCTAGACAACTGCATAGGCAGCTGACTTAAATAGCTTGCTACTTAGCTAGACAGCTATAGAGCCAGCTGAATTAATTAATTGATTTAACTGGCTAGCCACATGGCTAGCCAGCTGACTCAACTAGCTGACTTAACTAGACAGCTGGCTAGCCATCTGAATTAACTAGCTCTCTACCTATCTAGCTAGCTGGCTAGCAGCTGACTTAGTGAGCTGCCTTAATTAGCTAACCAGCTGGCTAGCCAAATGACTTAACTGGCTCGCTACCTAGCTAACCAACTGGCTTGCCAGATGTCTTAAATAGCTTGCATGCTTGCTAGTCAACTGAATTAACTAGCTTGATATATCACTAGCAAGCTGGCTAGCCAGCTGACTTAACTTAGTTACGTAATTCGCTAGCCAACTGTCTAGCCAATTGATTTAAGTAGCAAGCTACCTTGCTAGCCAGCTGGCTAGGCAGTTGAGTTAACTAGGTGACTCAACTATCTAACCTGCGGGCTAGACATCTGACTTAACTGTCTAGTGACATAGCTAGACAGGTGTCTAGGCAACTGATTTAACTAGGTGACTTATAGCTAGCCAGCTGGCAAGCAGGCTGACCTAACTACCAATCTACCTAGCTACCTAGCTAGCCAGCTCGATAGCCAGCTGTCTTAACTAGCTAGCTGCCTATGTAGTGTGCTGGCTTGCCAGTTGACTTAACTAC